>NC_040893.2:10748259-10795759 GCF_900634795.4 Betta splendens
GAATACTGGAAACGGGTTCGTGAGGGAAACACCTGGCAGCACTGTGACGAGCGAAAGCAGCAGCCGGTGCTATTTAAACTGGATTTCACTGTTACACTGCCCTCTCTGGGAAGAACTGCTGCAAGTGTCACTATTTTTACAACACTCCAGTTCACTTTAGTTTTCTGAATGTACGTTCTAGTATTATATTTTTTTTAAATTAGCATAGCAATCTTTTTAATTTAACGCAAAGACTTTTATAAAGGCTATGTTAGCCATGTATTTCAGGTTAGAATAATATCCATGAGTTCCCTAATTTGTGTCCAGGGTTTTACTCATCCATTATGAATAATATGTAGCAAGCATTGAAGCCTTCGGTCTGTTTGCACATGTTTGCGCTCAAGAACTGTTCGATCAATAAGATTTTCCGATAATGTGCAATATTGAATACAAAACCTGACAGAGGTTTATTTAAATGAGCATTTACAAACCTCATCAATATTTTTGACTCTTTTGAAACCTATTTTTTGGGTGATTGTTCTCATTAGAATTTTGTTATATTTATGGAATTTTCTTTAAAGTTTGCTTGTATTTTACAGTTTGTCAATCCTTATGTATTATATCTCATAGGGCAGCTTTTACTCTCCAGATATCTATAAAACTGTTCTCCAGCTGCTTTAACTTTGCCATCTTTGTTTGCACGTCCACTGTCCACGTTTGTGTTGTTGGCACCGACATCAACAATCATTGAAACTTGTGTGGTGCATTTTTATTGTGTTGTCGTCACAAATACTCTTTGAGAAAATCCGAATAAACCTCTGACTGTGATGCGGCCTCACCGCTACATGCTGTCCGTTGTAATGCTACGCAGTACCACCAAAGTGCCACTAGAGGTCGCACTCGCCCCACTGAGTTTTACGTCATGGCTGCTCTGCGTAGTAGAGACTGGGAATTGACACGTAATTAGAGGAACGTGCAAGGAAAGCTTTGTAGTGAGACATTATGCCTCTGGCTCAGTGTTGTCACCTGATACGTGCTGGTTTATTGGTGCATATAAACATTATAGCATTGATGCTATAATGATTCATTATAATACAATGGGCAGACGTAACGGGAGGAGAGTTCAGAGTTGTTCGCTGCGGAGCTCATTTGACACATGAACGTCTTCTGCTGCTCCCGTTCTCAGTCATGGCGTCTCGTGAGCCGGTGTCACAGGCCGTCCGTCCTGCGTTTACACTGGGCAGCGGAGCAGCACCGAGGTGGCTGCGCTTCAGGAATGTACTCCAAAGGTCCCTGCCCTCTGCCGTCCACCTCTGCCCCCCCCCCCCCCTCCCCCCCTTCATACTCACTGTTCCCTCATTGCACTGACTCACCGCTTCCTCCCCTGCTCACTTTCCCTCTGCTTCTCCTTCTGTCACTTCCCTCCACTGTGTAATTACCCTCCCATCTGCCCCCCCCCCCCCCCCCCCCCCCCCCCCCCACGCTCCGCCGTGCTCCCTCCTCTCCTTCTGCCACCTTTCTCCCCTCTCCTCCTCCCCCCCTGAACGTCCACTCCTCCTCCTCCGTTGCCTTTTCTGTTCCGCCTTTCAAATTCAGAGTGCATTGTCCGGGCTCGTTCGCACCCCTGTCATCGTCCCTTCGCCTCCCGCCCCTCCCCATCTCGCCCCCCCCCCCTCATTCCTCTGCTGTCTAACCCAAACAAACCGGGGAGAACTTTCCTCTGTGGCGGCTGTAGGAGAAACACAGCACATGTCAGACTGGCTTTAAACATAAACATCTTTTAGAACTAGACTTAGGGAACGTGGATGCCTGAACTCACCCCTGAACACACAACAAACAAAGCACATAACAATTCTACATTCTGCTCAGTGGATCGACCAAATTATTAAAATTGACTGGGACACAAAAAACCTGAAAAAGCTTTTTAAATATCCTTTTTTTACTAACGCTGGTATTGATTGTGTGGGTTAAATGTGGGGTTGCTAATTATGGAGCATCTGATGAAGGACGCAGTGATGCAGCAGAGTGTGACGTCCTGTCACAACACTCCCCTGTGAGCAGTGTGTGACCTCTGCGCTCACACCAGAGCATCTATAAGCAGCTTAAGCTAGTTTTGAAAGTCGAAACGTTCAAGTGCAGGGAGCCGGAGCTGCACAGCGGGAGGCAGATCGGGCCGTTAATGTTCTCCAAATAGCAGCAGACATTTTGCTGTCTGTGAATCAGACGTGCGTGTGAGTGGGGTTTAAGCAGAACAAGTTCAAACCTCGTAACCTTGTTTCGTTTTCAAGGAAGACTAATAACTGAGTTTCACAGTTTGACTTAATAATCCAAAACGACCCCATGTTTATTATTGCAAGTTCATGCGCTCCGTTTTGCACTTTGGCTCACGTTGTGGCTGTTTTGGGGCTTTTAGTGGATGGTTTTGTCCGGAGAGAAAGAGCACAGACAATAAGAGCCCACGCGGGTCAGGGGGTTGAACTGTGGCGCTCCGGCTGAATGATGGTGTTGTTGCTGTCACGGCAGAAACCTTCTCCCTGACCCCAGGAGACAGGGAGGTGACCTGGAAGCATTTATCACCTGTGCGCTGCCCGATCCGTGACTTGAGGCCTGAGATTGGGAAAACAACACAAATATACTAGCAGACAGGGAGTGGGCTAAATAGTTCAGCTGTGATGGAGTAAGTCAAACAGGAGCTTCTGCGTTGCATTCATTACACCCAGAACGTCGAATCCCTCAGTCGCAATATTTACTTTGGTCGCAGGATGAAAACATTGCTGGTGTTGGTGTGGCCACGGTTTGGTTGAGCCAGAAGTCATCAGCAGCGGACAGGCACCAAGCTGAGAGAGAGACGAGGAGAAGGAGATGTCGCTTGGCCCGAAGCCCAATATAACTATTAACACCTCAGTGTAACGGTGATACGCCAGAGGAGGCCGAGGCTGTGATCCAGCGTTTAAAGCAGCGTGTGTGTGTGTGTGTGTGTGTGTGTGTGTGTGTGTGTGTGTGTGTGTGTGTGTGTGTGTGTGTGTGTGTGTGGGGATCGGTGGAATCCGAGTCCGCGCCGGCCAGAGTCACATTTCCCTTTAAATAGCTGTAGAACTGCTCGAGATGTGAACGCTTCCTCTCCACGGAACGATGCTGCTGCGTTCGTTCCTCCATCTGCGCAAAGTGGATTTACTACTGTTTGTGGAAACGGTTCTGCTGCCTGAAAATGCTCAGACGGGATTCAAACACGTCGTATTTTCCCACTGTGAAATAATCACACATAGATATTAACATTAACACGCACTGGGACGGTTCCCTGTTTGGCCACTGTTGGTTTCCCACTGCAACTGCACAGCCTTGGCTCGTTCCGCTCCTCCCGTCATGTCTGTGAGTGAGAGCACCCAGCAGATTAATAGCACAGTATGGTTTATTGGAGGACGGACAATAAACAGGGAAGGGTCTGATTTCTCCAGTGGACAATAACGGGCCTGAACTTTGCCAAAAACAGGCCACGATTGAATGGTTCTGTCATGTTCTCATGCATCAGTCAGCTGCAAGGGGTATAACGTACAACTGACCTCTGATTTAAAAAAAAAAATCAAGTCATCAATTAATAAGGCTGTGTGTGGTAGTCGTACATCAGATTATAGCACTGACAGCGGAGGAGGAAGGAGATGTTCTGTGAGGAACGTTAAAAAGCAGCTCGGAGTGGTTTTGTCTGCGCTGCGAGATGAAGGGGACACAATTAGCAACTGAAGCTGAGAAAAGATGTGAAGACGAATCGCTGACATGCTACGCGAGCTGGGGATACTTGAAACCGACAGGTCCCTACAGCGATCGCCTCTCAAATTTATCTCGGCACACAGATGTGAGGGATTCAAAGGGGAACAGGGTGTGCAGACACTGATGTGGCATGAGACATATGCAGTTTATGTAGACTAATGTTTTTTAGTTCTCCCTCGTCACTATAGTGACATGTGGACTCTACTGTAGGGTTGCATGTGTGTGTGTGTGTGTGTGTGTGTGTGTGTGTGTGTGTGTGTGTGTGTGTGTGTGTGTGTGTGTGTGTGTGTGTGGGAGATAGAGACACCTGAGACAGTCACAAGGTCATTCCTGGAGTCCGATCACACAGCTTTGATCATTTTCTTGTCGCCTCAGAAATAGACCTGGGAGGACAGGACTGGCACACTCTCCGTCCATACAGCGTGTGTGTGTGTGTGTGAGAGAGAGAGAGCGAGAGAGAGAGAGAGAGAGAGAGAGAGTCACCAGCCAGTCACACTGATGGAGAAAATGTGCTTGTTTGTTTGTCTGTAAGGGTCTGATGACTGCTCTATTGCAGTTACACACGTAGTTTAGTGTGTTGCAAAGCCACAAAGCCACGGAGGAACGTGTGTGTGTGTGTACTTGTTTTTCCTTCAATGTTGGGACCAAAAAACATGATTTTCCTATCAAGGTGAGGCCATTTTGACAATGTGGGGAAATTTTGGCCGGCCCCTACAAGTTTGAAGGTGTTCTTGATGGTCAAGATATGATTTTATGGCTCAGGTTAGATTTGAGTTTAGGTTCATATTAGAGCAAGAGTAGACGTGTGTGTGTGTGTGTGTGTGTGTGTGTGTGTGTGTGTGTGTGTGTGTGTGTGTGTGTGTGCTGGTTGTGGGCTCATCTGCTTCAGTCAAACTCTCTCCTCATCCTCACTCAGCTGTCAATCTCCTCCATCTTAAGTCAGACCCTGGAGACCGAGCCGATGGGTTGATGCTCGGGTGTCGTTGGGAGGATTGTGTAAACGTGAAAACATGAAGTGACCAGGCGTTACACACGCGAGGTTGGGGTGATGTGAAAGAGCAGAACAACGACTCGTTAGACTGATGCTTCCTCTGTGAGCTGTTATGCTCGGGTTGCAACCAAACGCAGCCTGTGTCAGAGAGCAAACCTTTGCATGATGGTCCTTTGGAGCCGTTTCACTGAAAAAACGCTGCTTGCTTGAATAAGTGCCCAGAGAAACGAATGCCTTTGTCTCAACGCGTAAACAGAGACCGTGTTTGGTTGCATTACAAATCACAGCGAG
The DNA here is from genome assembly GCF_900634795.4 of Betta splendens. Classification (NCBI taxonomy): domain Eukaryota; kingdom Metazoa; phylum Chordata; class Actinopteri; order Anabantiformes; family Osphronemidae; genus Betta; species Betta splendens. Next base: position 10,753,286 of record NC_040893.2, read on the forward strand.
GCCCGCAGGCCCCATCAATCTGCTGCGATGCTGCCGTGATGTCTCATCTTTCTCAGAACTTTTGTGTTTATCACATTAAGTGAATCCATTTTTGTGACTCGTCTGTTCAACTATTGTACATGTACAGCCACGGCAAATTTCATTATAGGTATAGATATACAGTGTTTTGACACTGACCAAACTTGACAATCTGGTATGAAATGCTACACACTGCAATGCGCAGGACATATCTAGCATTTCTACTTCTACCAACAGATCCGGCGAAACCAGTGTCTGGACTCACCTTCCTGTTTCACAGAGACGGATTCCAAACGTGCAGGTGCGCAGTCTGAGCACACACTGGACGCACACACGGCCCAAATCAAAGGGGCGTCACGCGCAAACAGAGCGGAGGGCGACGGGAGCCCTGAGGACGCGGAGGATTATCGGCCAAACAACACACGCACAAATATTCACACTCCAACGGCAGTTTCATGCCGTTCCTCAGAGACGGTCCTTCCCACAGTTGTGAAGAGAGCGAGCGCAGCGTCTTTAATACAGTTCAGATAGAAGTTTATACTATGATTGATTAGAGGATGTGTTGAACATACCTAATCAAAAGTGCATTTTCACTGCAGTCCGTCCTTTTTCCATGTACTTTGTTGTTGTTCTCTCTGACTTATCTTAATTAGCTTCATGCCTGAGAGCAGGTTGGGGAATTAAAAAGCATGAAGCGCATACCTTTCCACCACATTAAATGGTAAGTGATTATGAGGCTGAGGCCTGGGTTGTACAGTAGGTACACACAGCTGATTGACAGTAACACACAACTCGCACTAGCTCTATTTCCTGGCTGTTCTTTGTTTGTGAATCTCTCCTCGTCCTCCTCCCTCCCCCCGAATCCATATGAACGCAGACGAACCCACGTCTCCGCGTGCACGAAGGCCCCCGGGAGCGGCGCTCTCCCCTCGAGGCCCTCGGTTTGTCAGCTATTGATCCGGCGTCGTCAGCAGCAGAAACAATAGAGACGCCCCGACGTTTGGATATCGGCGCCCATCAAATATACATCAAAGCAGCGCATCGATTCCAAAGACCCGGCGAGAGGCCGGTGGGAGGAACGGAAAATAAACAAGGTGGAGGCGCTTTTCACGCTCCACATGCAGTTTCAGGAACCAGCGCAACGTTGTCAGGTTGCAGCGAAATGAAAAAAGTCCTGCCGTGCACGGAAAGCACGGCTGCAGCTCTCCGCTGGCTGCTCAGCGTGTTCTGTTGTGGTGCGTTACCTCGGTGCTCTGGCAGCGGCCTGTTCAAAAGCATCCAGAGCAGGAGGAGCGGCTGCGTCAAACGCACAGTAGAACGTGCTATAAATAAGTAATGGAGGTTCGCGCAGAAGTGAGTGACAGCGCACAGTGAAGTGAAGTTATTCGTGCGATCGCGATCTAACCCCGAAACTGAGTCCACTAAATGAGAGTTAATGGGTCCGGTCCGAGCCAGGAAAAAGCTGCTCAAAAGGCCGCGACGGCCAAGGCACATTTGTACGCGTTGGGAGATATTGCTGCCACACGATGTTTCATCACAGCGAGGCGCGGGTCCTCCGCGTTGATGGAAACCAAAGGTTGTGTTTTGCAGCACGGCGTTTATCAAGGGTGAAATGCACGGTGGTGAAACGGCGCGATCCACAGCCTGGGCCAAACCGAGGCAACAGCACGGTTAAATATCACGGATCGCCGTCCACTGGAACCAAAGCTGACTTTCCCGAAGCCTGAGCGGCGAGCGGCGGGTTTCTGCGGGCCGCCGCCGCCGCCATTCCAGGAGTCATTTGCCGAAGCAAATGGAGCGGAGAGCGAAGCTGATGAGACATGATTTCAGAATCAAAACGCACCCCCCCCCCACCCCCCGCTCCCTAATAGAGAGTAAATGGACGTGGAAGCTCATCCGACTGCCCGCCGCCCCCACACTCACCCCCTCACCCCCACCCCCACCCCACGCCCGACCCCGACTCCTACAATTACCCCCCTCCCCCGCCCAGACGGCCCCCTCTGCTGCGTTGTATCCGGCCATTTAGCGTGACAATCCATTATTTTGACGGCTCCAGGAGAAAGAAGGCCCAGGAGAGAGAGAGACAGAGACGGGGGCTACGTTGACTTTCAGACATGGTCCCCAGTTTTTTTGTTTTTTTTTTTAATTCTCCCCCCTGCCTCCCTCCTTACTCCTCCCTCGTCTGTACTTCACCCTCTTTTTTTTACAAGCTCCTAGTTCGTGCTCCTTTTTTTGCCACAGCATCTCCATTTCATGTCCGTTTCTCCTCCTTTCCACTGTACCACCCCCCCCCCCCCCCCCCCCCCCCCCCACTCAGGCCTGCGCCCAGCCTACAGCCATACACCTAGCGCTCCAGCTCTTTCCTGGCTCCGCAAGGGTTTGCTGCTGGCGGGCTTCAGGAAACCCGATAAGGGCTGTAGAAAGAGTGGAGCCATGGTTTAAAATGTCTCAGGTCGACCCCCCTCCAACAGCCTCCACTTGTATTAACCATACACCACCCCCCCTCCCCCAGCCACCAGCTACTGAAGCATCTGAGCCACAGCTATGCCTGGTGTTTTCCAGGCCCTGTCCCCAACTCCAGACAACCTGCCATCCCTTTCTAACATCAATAACATTAACATTCAGGCCTATAGCAGCCACATTACACTCGTTTGCATGCTGTGTAACACACTAGTCAGTGTCATGTAAACAAGGGCTCTTACTTTGTGCTCATCATAACTCAAACGTCCAACATGCTCCGCTCCCCGGTTTCTGGACACAAGAGTCCATAATATGTAAAGCAGACGTCTGGGGAGCAGCAGTGCTTCAATAAAGCATTTGTGATGTACAGCGGTTCCCACATTAAGGATTGTTTGCCTTAAAGGGTCAGTTCCCTCTAAATATGTAAAAATATGTCATGTGTCAAGAATTTTTATGGAACCGTCTCTTCGGTAGGACGTAGTTCCAGTGAAAGCAGGTCAAAGCATGTTCACTTGGCAGAGACGCCCTTTCTACTTAAACTGTGATCTTCCTCCGCTCTGAGCATGGATGACACATTTCTATTCACTCCATTTGCACTGAAGTAGAAGGGAAAATATTTCAAATGAGATCTTACTCAAATGAGGCTAAACTCACATGAAATCTCTTTAATAAACTGATTTTCCTGGACATTGGCCTCGTTCGAGTGGAAAACATCGATCGACCAGTAGTTTTGATTCGTTTGTGCTGCTTGTATTGCAATAACTTACTCGACGTCCACTCATAAGCGCTGAGTTCCACACTTTTAGTTGCTTTACGCCTTCAGGACAATCATCAGCAGCTTAGACTCCCAGCTCCTCACATAAAGCCCCCCGACCCCTTTGCACCACTTCTCCCCAGACTCTGTAAAATGTGTGTGAGGGTCTTAGAAGCGTGGCCAAGGTAAACACCTGGCCCATTGCAGCGATCTGCTACATTTCACCTCCTACTATACAAATATGCACGCGGGGAGTTCATGCACGCAGGCGTATGAGCGCACGCTCGGCCTCAGTGTGATGCCGCATTAATGCACGGAGCAGATGCTGGAAAACACACACACACACACACACACACACACACACACACACACACACACACACACACACACACACACAGACACACACACACACACACACACACACACACACACACACACAGACTCCGTTTAGAACTAACGGTGCATCAGCGCATGGCGAATAAGAGCATTGATGCCCAGACTGGTAATTATCTGGTGATAATTAACGGCGATTCATATTTCTACCAGAGACAGCAGACACCACGTCCAGCCTCCAGCAGAGTCAGCACTCGACATAAATGAACTCTGAACAGCCCAGACGTGGACTTCCACGCCACATGTAAAGTGTATGATGTAAGTTGCTGGGACGATGTCAGTGAAAATGTCCAGAACCCGGGTAAATAATAGGTATTAGTGCGACGGCCCCGTGATTCTGTGCTGTGGATTAGCAGTAATCTGATTGGGCCTGGGCCCAGCTGCAGCTCAGATAAAATTAGCTTTGTGATCTTTCCGGGCTCCTTAACTCTGTTGTGCTCTGTTGGGGCTGCTCAGCTGCAAAGCCAGCTCACGTTGACAATGAGTGGCAGCTGTCGCTGGTCCAGGCCGTCGAACGCCCACCCCCCCCACCCCGTGATGTGATCTCACACAAGTCTCACACTCCTGAATCACGCCCGAGGGTCTTTGTTCATGTTGCTTGTATTTATTTTATAGATTTGTCTGTTATTTTACTCTTTTGCCCCCCGGTCGCAGTCAAACAGCCTCCGTGCTCTGTAACGGAGGGAGAGACGTGAAACGCGAGCCCCACCCTCTCTCTCTCTCTCTCTCTCTCTCTCTCTCTCTCTCTCTCTCTCTCTCTCTCTCTGGTGGTGTGTCATGTTTCGGGGGGATAATAGGTGTCACGGTGAGACCCCTTTGGTCTCAGCGCTCTGGGGGACTCTAATGACACAGACACACACATTCAACCATGCGAGCACAAGCAGCTCATTCTCTGGACCATGGGAACCACAGATGACTCTCCAGTGCTCTCATCTTTCTCTGCCTCTGTCGTTTTCTCTTTTTTTCTACTTTCTTCCCCTCTGCTTTTACTTTTGTTGCCTTTATGCACATTAACGAGCTGCCACGGATCAATTAAAGCTTGCATTTTCTCTGCGGCTTGTCTCGTCTCCTGGCTTTGTGTTTGAATAACACTCGCATGAATTCTACTTCATGTGCAAAATCACACGGAGCCGTTATCTGTCAGGTCGGACACTGGCCTTTTGTTGCATCTCAACTTGTGATCTCAATTATCAGATATTTCCACAGTATAATATTAATGTCAGCTCTGATGCCATTTTTGTGAATTAAGTTGAATATAGTATATTCTAGCCATTTGTGACATACTGTACATGTTGTAAATCATTTTAAATAAGGGACGTATATTGGCCTACATATATACATACATATGCTTCACTCCAGGAGCCATTACGTAGTATAGAAAAAAAATAAAAAATTATATTGCACTTTTCCATTGAGCCACTGTGCAGAGCCACAGACGTGTAATAAACCACCATGATCTACACCTGTATTAACTTTCATGTATTATATTACTGATCCTCTTTCTCGCCCTTTCTAATATGACAGGCAGAGTGACAACCACTCATCGCCCCGAGGCAGAGAGGTGCAGGGAGAGCGGGAGGAAGAAGGGGGGGGGGGGGGGGGGGGGGGGGGGTACCTGCAGGTGAAGTGTGGGGGGGCTTTTGTTTGCGCCTCCTCCATCACTCCTCCTTCAGGCTCTATGGGGAAAATGTGTTGTTTGTGTGTGTGTGTGCGTGCGTGCGTGCGTGCGTGCATGTGTGTGTGTGTATTTTGCATTTCGAGTGTCTGTGTGTGTGGTGTGCACCTTTTGTTTTGGAGCCGTTGTGTTCGCCCGTAAAGCTCTTAGGAAGAACTATCATTTTCCCGCATGCGGGAGAACTGAAAGCCGTTAAAAGCGTCTCGTCTTTCACGCCTTCCATCCACGCTGCGCTCGGCGGGAGGCGAGACGACAGCAGTCTGCGCTGATCCGCCACACCGCACTCCAGCTGTCGCCAGCTGAACTCATCCTGGTGACGCCAGGTGAGAGGGCCAACGTTGATTCGTAGATTTTGCGTCACTATGGTAACCGGGAAGAGCAAGGAAAACTAAAAGTAAGAAACAGTACATGGTTGTTGATTGATACCGTTAGTTACAACAAATTCTTTGTCCGACCAAGTTTCATAAAAGAAAATAAAAGTCCTGTGGAACTTCCTTCTCAGTTCACACTTCTCTATGTATTCAACCTTGGCATTTTAGAATCTTGCTTTTGCAGCAAAGACGCGAGTTATGTGAACAGAATTTGTGCGTGTTCGTATGCTTTACCTTGTCTCCATAGAAGCCAAGGTCACTTCTCTTTACCTCTTGTTGCCTTGAATGGTTCCTGATGGGCAGGAGATTAGCAGACAAAGCACTTCTAAGGCCCGGCTAACGTCTGCAGACAAGCTCAACGCCGCTCCGGCTGCACCCATGACATCAGCCGTGACAACCATGACTCCGCTGGGTTTCAGGCTCACGCTGCCAAGTACAACCTGGAGGAGAGCGCCTCCGAATGTCACTAACCGATCTCTTTGTGCGTCCAGTTCTACTCCCCGGTCTCAATAAAAGAGTTACTCAAGTTCCAAAATCTTCACTAATGCACATTGCGCAATCTGTGCCGCACCAAATGACAACATGGAACCCGAAACCCATCATCAACTCATATTCAAGAGTGCTCTGAAAATCCACTGAATGGAGAAGTGAAACTGCAGACTCCGGTTATTATTGTAGCTCTTATGTGACTCAGATGTGTTATTCCCTGCCAGATGCCAATAACTGCGCCGCGCTGACGCTGTGGGCAAAGGTCGAACCCGATGACGTCATGGAGCCTGTGCCGCCGGTAGCCCGGTGGAGAATAGGTGGAAGGACTGAACGGGAGGCCAGACAGCAGCAGGCCCGGGGTAACAGGAAAGCTGGAGTCCCACAGGTCCCCCGGGCTCTTTTGTGCCAGAGATGCATCAGCTCACTCTGTCGTTTTCTTCTACTGTTCCTTTATTCTGTTCTGTTTCAGCCGTCTCTCTTGCGCCTTTCTTTGCCTCCTCCCTTGCTCCCCTTACATCCCACTTCTTCCCAAGTATTTTGTCTTCACTCCAGGAGGTACACAGAGGAACACTGAATTGTAAGAGCGAGAGAAGAGTAGAACGAGCTTGTGTGTGTGTGCGTCAACCTTTCAATCATCCTCTCCCACAACCTCGTCTCATACAGGACCAGGACCCGCTGACCTATCCGCTGACCCCTCTAGTGACGAACCCCCCCACAGTGTTTTGCTTTGGGGGGATCTAGGATTAGTTGCTATAGAAACAGTCACCACTGTTTTTCTTTTTGCTTTTGTATTTTTTTTTATATCTTGATAGTCTCAGCAAGTATTTGAGTTTGTAAGTGTAGAGAAACAACTTTGACGTATTGGGATTAGGAGTGTGTGTGTGTGTGTGTGTGTGTGTGTGTGTGTGTGTGTGTGTGTGTGTGTGTGTGTGTGTGGGAGAAGGTAGTGTGGAGCGGTAACCCATGACCCCTGGATTCCTGTAGCCTCGACAGCAGCCTAATAATTCCCTGTGGAATTAAGAGGGGAATTAAAATACACACACACATGCATGCATTATAAGAGACCGAGCAGTAAAGTACCTAATGTTTTTCATTGTCAACATTTACTCCCACTTTTACTCCCACATCCACAGACCCAGCAAATTCTTTTAATTCCCACAAACACACAATGACACAGACTGACCCTGAATGTTTGTGAGGATAGATAAGGAAGGAACATTTCTATATTTTCTATTTTTAGTTTTTGGTCACAAACTGGGAAAACAAATGGGGATAAAAATCAGTAAAACCTTAACAAACTGACCTAAAGTAATTTTTTATTAATATGTGTTTGCACAAAGAGAGGTACCTATTTCTGAGCTGTCTCGTGCATGGAGCTCGCCAGTATGGTGTCACTAATCTAAAGTTGAGAAACAATCTGTCAGTGGGGTCAAAGTTCAACTCAGAGGTGTCTAAATGTGAGCCAGACACCTCGCCATCCCACACACACAAACACACACACACACACACACACACACACACACACACACACACACACACACACACACACACACACACGATGACAGCAACAGCGGAATCCAACCATTCCTGTATAGAAGCTGAACACAGACAAAGCGGAGCCAGAGTGTTTAATAACTAATAAAACCAACTGGCCGTAAATCATCCAAACGTCTCGCTCAGCTACTAATAAGGTGTATGTGTATGTTGGGAGATAGTTTGGTTTGGCTTATGTATCTTAACACAAACATTTTTTAAAAAAGCTTTACAGTCGTTCTGAGGCCTTCGTGACAAACAGCTATCAATCTCCGTGGGCAGAGCAACCACTGGGCAACATACTTTACTCCTGTCACTATGTGGGAAATCGTTCACACATATTGTGCTAAAACAAGTGAAAAGAGGAAGCAGAAAAAGAGAAAGAAGGAAACAAAGCAGGAGGTCGAAGGTTATGAGTGGCCAACGGCAGGAGTCAAAGGTGAAAGCCAGACTACATCCTGCTGCCAGAGCCATGTAACCTGGGCTTTACAGCTCTGGATGAGAGAGAAGTAGGAATAAATATTTACATTGAAAACACTGAAAACACTTTATCAGATGCTCTTTAAGGGTGTGGCATAGCTGTGTATTTATTTCATGGTAAAAGCTTGGGGTTAATTGTTCTAACTCACGTACTTTAATGATCCCACACAAAAAGCTGCACAGCCAGGAGGTCACTGCCCTTGTTATTAATAATAATGTTCAATTATATTCTTTGGACAACTCAAAGCACACATTTCTAGAATAAGTTCCACTTTAATTTCAAAATAAGAGCATGAAGCTGCAGTTTTCTGACGTAATAGCACACTCGCCTCATGTGCTTAGGGAAATTCTAGGACGTGTGTTTATTTTAATCCTTTCTGAACTTTCTGGGGGATTTCAAAAGTAAAAAAACGGATCGACTACGCTCCCAGGGACGCGCCGAGCTCTCATCCAAATATGACCGGCAGAAAGTGTGAGAGTAGTGAGAGGGGCAAGAGGTTCCACAAGAGGGCTCTGTGTCCGTCACACACACACACACGCACACACACACACACACACACACACACACACACACACACACACACACACACACACACACACACACACACACACACACACACACACACACAGCTGGGACACATGTAATGCCAGCTGGAGAGGAGACCCAGCTCAGAGGAGGGGATCCCCTGTGATCCAGGCCTGCTAATAGAGAGCCAGGAATCACTGGATTAACATGACAAAGACCTGCCCTGAAAGAGACCTGATAGCAAAGAAGTAATCCTCAAAACAACCCACACTGCGCTTCTAAAGGAGATGTTACATTTGTGTTTCTAACTGCAGGCCTGCTGCCCACATACATGACATATTTCAGATTACACCCATCGACACCAGGGATTACGTTGGACCAGAACCTCCTGAAGAATGTTCTTTCCTGCGCAGTCCTGGTGGTCGTATATGCTGGAGTTTTGGCCGAGTCCAATTTATCATCTTTGTAACGGAGCCCGGGCTCGATCTCGCTCGGCGTTTGGGGATATGAGGCCGAATGGTCTGGCTTGTTAAAAGTCACGACAAGCTGAGAAAGCATCAGAGGAGGAGAACGAGGACAGGAAAACAGAGAGAGAGAGGGAGCGAACGCGGGAGAGATGACACGAAGCGAGGCAGAGGTCTGTTTTTATTGGACCGTTTCTGGAAGCAACAAATGTTCCTTTAACTTTACAATCTCACACAAAGATTTTTACAGACTTCAGTGCAGACCCGAGTGGAGGAGAACTCTGACCCCTGCATGAAACGGCTGAGCCAAACGAACTGACTCGCGACGTCTCAGACGTGCGTCATGGAAATTAGCACCGGTCGAGCTCGACTCTCCCAGCGCTCATTTGTTGCCACGGCAACGGGCCCTCCTTCACCTTCTCGCCTGCTCCGCACTCCCCGCGGGGGGGCAGGTGTGTCCCTCTCCCGCTCCTCTGGGGCAGGTGTGGGGCGAGCTGGCCTCGCGGCGACCTCCACCTGCCTCTGAGGCGGTAGTGAAGGGGAGGGGGCTCAAGACATGGGCAACTCTGGCCCTGGACGGGGGTTGGGAGAGGGGACGACGGCAAAGCAGTCGCGCGTCTCCCGGAGTGAATGTGGAGTGTGTGCGAGCAGAATAACAGAGCAGCGAGTCAGGCAGACATGCGATACGCCACGGCCCACCGCTCCTCTTTGTTCTCCCCCTCCAGCGGCTGACAGACGGGACAATAGCACCGGGCACTGCTCCTTCTCTTTCCCGATGGCACCTCCCCTCCCTCTCTACCCATTCTCCGCATCCCCCTCGCTCCCCGGGCCCATTCAGCTCCAGGTTGGAGGTTGTACAAAAAGCTCGGTTCGCCCCGCGTTGCCTCGCTTTTATCAGCGGCTGGAGCAAACAGAGGTGAAGCCAGAGTCTCACCTGCATCTTCCTCCACAGGTGGCTGTTCGCGCATCGACGGCTTTTCCCCCGTCTGACCTCTGAACCCTTCGCCCCCGTCTGTGACCCGCTTCCCCGCGCCGAGCACACAAAGACTGATTCACACACCTGCTTTGTTTTGAAGTCCACATCCTCCAAAGCAGCACCGGTGGGGAGAAGACGCCTGCTTGGGTTACAGCTGTTACGGCGCCACATGTTGGGAAAGTCTATTTACAGTCTATTTACAGTGCAGCGGGCTGGAGAGAAACGCTTTAACTGCTGGACAGGGATTATTATGAAGGGAGTGGAAGGCAAGGTATGGAAGGGCCCCCCGTCCAAACTAACTCCCCTGAGACCGATCCATTGTCCAGCCAACATCCTCTTTGTGTGTAACAGGATGTCCCTGACATCTCTAGAAAAGCAACTTTAGCTACCTCCACGCCCCGCACGCCCATTCCTGTGCATTGTTTCCGTCAGACGAGCAGGACAGGAGAGAGAGGAGTGTGAGTTGAGGCGCGGGGAGAAAACAAAGCCGGCCACGGCGCACGGGAGATTTCTGTTCACGCGCGAGTTCTAAGATGGAGTCAGCAGGGCCGACGGGAGAGAGGAGTCAGGCCCAGATGACAAAGGGACTGAAAGGAGGAGAGGAGAGATGGAGGGATAATGGATGATAATGTGAGAAACAGGAGAGGAGCCAGCGAAAGAGATTATCTGATCTGACTGCACTCACACACACACACACACACACACACACACACACACACACACACACACACGCACGCACGCACGCACGCACGCACGCACGCACGCACGCACGCACGCACACACACACGCACACACACACACACACACACACACACACACACACACACACACACACACACCACACACACACACACACACACACACACACACACACACACACACACACACACACACACACACACACACACACACACACACACAGGAGGAAACACTCGGGCTTTCATCCCCCTTCTTTCTTTTTGTTCCTCAACAACTTAGCCTTTTTTGACGTTTTTTTTGCTAAATTACAGTAGAAAACTGAACGGATGTGAAGCCACTTCCTTGTCAACATGCTGTCAGGAGCTCCAGCACATATAGATTAATAACAACGACATTCCTCCCGTCAAGTCTGTCCACACAAAAAAAGGCTCCAAATCACATATGCTCAATAAAAGGCAGTACTTTATGATGAATTAGGAGATAAAGCTCAGTCCAGCGCTCCTCAGTCCAGTTGTGAATGAGGCGATCTCATTCCTGGGACCAGTTAGAGCTCAGGGTGGTCTTTGTCAACACTCCCATGCCCGCCTGTGTCCAACAAACAGGTACAGGAAGCAAACAGACAACTACGGGGCCACTAAGCAGCCCACAGTGATGTCATCTGTCTGGCTGATGCTGCTTGTTAAAGGACATCAGGGTCCAGAGAGGACGGAGACCGGGCCTCTTAAGAAATACGGCCAAATTCATGTGTAAACAAGCCTGGATTGTAGCTGAAGCTGACGGGGCAGTGACACCAAACAGCTCCGTCAGCTGCTCCGTCTGGTTCCGCGCCACGCTGGATCCTTGCCCGACTATTTGTCTGCCCGGCCGCGCTTCGACCGCCTCCGCGTGCACGCGTGTAGAGACGACACCTGAAGGCGACAGGTCAAATGGGTTTCGATCGCATTCACTGAATCCTGATGGCTTAAAACTGGAGGGGGGAAAAAAAAACAGATCGGATTTTCTTCTTTACTATAATTCTGCGGGCGGACTCGAGCAGGGAACGCTTTGGGAAACGCGCCTCAGAGGCCGACGGGGCAGAGGTTGGCTAAAATAGGGACATACCATCATAATTTGACCATGAGAACTTTTCCATGTGTGCTACAGGGTGAAGTTGACTGCTGGTCTGGAGCACGGGGTTTGGTGGGAGTGCACGGGTGCCACACGTGTCTGCCTGATTCTGCCTCTAATCCACAGATAATTAGAGGAGTGTGTTATATTTCTTGGGCTTCAGCCCCGATGACAGACCTCCTGTCTGTACCACCTTTACCTGGTGCCTCTCATCTGCTCTTAAACACACCCTCCCCCCTCCTCTCCCCTCCTCTCGCTCACGCCCTAGGTTTTCATGCCTTATATGCGCTGGCAGCCGCCCATTCGGCGCTCAGACATCTGAAAAATGTACCTGTGCAATTACTCCCACTCCTGCGCGGAGCGAACGGACGAGGCATCGCATTCCGCGATGGAGAAACGTGCATTTAGAGTTTCAACACTTCACACTTAGATGCACTAAAAGTCAGACGCGCTGTCAGCGGGAGGCGGCTGACGTGGTCTGAGATCATCCCGGCATCACACATCACTGTGTTTTGAGTGGTACCGCGCCACTCGAGCCAGGCAGCACTAGAGGAAATGAGACTGCCGCCTGCTCAGGAGCGAGTGCGTGACTGAGTGTTATTCAAACATTGTGCGTCTGTGCGTGTTTGTGTCTCGTGACGCAATGTCCGGCCTCCGAGCAATTGTCTCCTAGGAAGGCGAGCAGTGTCAGCTGTCACAAAACAAGGAAAAGATGCCGGCTCATTGGAGCCGCGTGTGTGAGTGCGTGTGTGTGTGTGTGTGTGTGTGTGTGTGTGTGTGTGTGTGTGTGTGTGTGTGTGTGTGTGTGTGTGTGTGTGTACAGACAGAGGATATCATATCCAGCCTTTCAGGAAGCACCATTGTCTGTAAGGAGGGTTTATATTGTCAACCATGCCAACATAACAGAATAGGGGACATCCCAGCGGAAGTTTGTGTGTGAGTGTCTCTGTGTCTGATACAGTGACTGTTCCGGTGCTGGAAAATCCTTTCTAATAGCATCTAAAACGCTGCAGTAAATGAATGCTGAGCCCAAATTGAATTTAATATCTTGGCTCCGATGACGTCGCCGGTTCGGGAGGTCAGAAAATTATCAGCTGAGATTATCAGAGAGAGAGGAGAGGCAGGAAACATGGTTAGAGCTTTGAGGTATGCAAAATCCCTCCATCCACGACAATGGGACCAGAGGAGCAGCGGGCCCTTTTTAATTGCCTGGAGGACTGCGTGGAGGTTCTGGGCCTTTGGTCCGATTTCCACCATTTGAATCAGCACACTCACTCATTCAGTCTTTTCTCCTTCCCTTCCCTTCGTCCAGTCGGTGACCCCCCCTCCCCTCCCCCCCTGCCCGTTCCTTCTGTCTGGCTCGCTCACGCTCTTAACTAGCTCTCTAATTCTTTGGCTTCTGGGCCTTTGTTCCTTTCAGCCTCTCCTGTGAAACCTGCTAACTAATTCATCTCCAGACAAATTGCCAATCAGCGCCGGACAAAGAGAAGAAGAGAAAAGAAACTGGTCCTCAATAGAGCCGATCGCTGTTTTACTAAACGCTCCTCCAGAGGATGAGGGGGGGAGGGAAGGAGGGGGGTTGCGTTTAAATGCATGTGTTTGTCTGCGTGTCCGTTGGGTGTGTATGATTTTTGGTGTGTGTGTGTGTGTGTGTGTGTGTGTGTGTGTGTGTGTGTGTGTGTGTATCCTCACCACCCCCTCCTGCCAGGGTTCACCGCTTTTTGTATGCAAAGGTTAACGACCTCGCCGTCCAATCACATTCTCTCGTCGGGGCCCTGTAGTCAACAGCAACAGGTGGTCTGGCCAATTGGTGCCCTGCAGAGCGGAAAAGTGGGAAGAGAAAGAGATGGAACGATGCAGGGGAGAGTAGAAGAGGATATGGAGGAGACTAGAGGACGAGAGCGTCAATCTGCCAAAATCTACTCTTAAATCTCTTTAATCCACTGGCTCATTGTCTGAGTTCTTAAACATCAGACAGAGACCTAGTTGAAATCCTCTTTTGGGTTCAATTAAGTGACCCACTCAGGTTTGTTTTGGAACCTGGGGCAGTAGCTGCAAGAAAATCCTACGTGAAAAAAATGAATCCTGGCCAGATGAGTTAAACAAATAACTTGATAGCCAATTTAGTCCAGTTTAATAAGGTCAAATAATGATAGAGTAATCAAGGTGCGTTCATGTCAGGGCCAGCAACACAACAGCCAGAACAATGTATAGTAAGTGGACATTCAGTTCTTTATAATACATTAAAAAATAAAATATACTGCTTGTGTGTGATTTTGAGTTTATTCTCCTCATTCATAAGCCCTTTGTTCTTAGTTTGGGTAATTTAGGGATGTCACATTTCATGAATCCGGCTCATCGCTTTGACTCAGCAGTGAGCTGAGTAACATACATAATAGGAGAACTCCGAGTCCTGGCCATCAGGTCAAAGTGGATTCTACAGAAACCAGGTTGTTGCAGAGCAATTCATTTCCTGCTGCAGCTTGAGTTTCCCTCTAACCCGCCGTTCTGTGTGTGGGTAAACACAGTAAATGTCACAGACATGGGGAGAAAGAACATGTGAGAGCGTCAAAAGGAGAGGGGCGGTGAGGGAAAGGGCGGAACTCTGGCGACTTTAGCGGCTCTGGCCTGCTGGTTAACAGTCACACTGATCTCTCTGTAACTCTCTCTTACTCTTGTCCTCCCTCCTTCAAATCAATTTAGTCCTTTGGCCCCCAATTAAGCAGCTAACACACTCGTAAAAAGAAGAAGGCAAGACAAAGGGGGAGGGAGAAAAGCAGCATTAGTTTAGGCTGAGTGCCCCTGCCTCATTATGGAGAGAGAGGCTGAGCGTGTGAGACAGAGCTCCAACATCTGTTTGAACATTAACTCACTGGGCCCAGCGCGGCTATAAACCCGTCACTCCTTCTTGAGGACCTGTGTACTCATTCACAGTAAACGATACCTTCTCTCACCTACTATTTGTTTCTCCCATACAGCAACTACAGCTACTTATATTGCACCTGTTCTCATACACACTAGCCCCTGTCTTATCACAGGAAGCCTCCAGGTTAGGGCTGTTACTGCCCAGACACACACACACACACACACACACACACACACACACACACACACACACACACACACACACACACACACACACACACACACACACACACACACACACACACACACACACACAGGAGAAAGAGAGGGACTGAGATTCAGAGGCAGTGATGATGGGTCTGTGTCCATTTCCCAAATGTGAGGACGTTGAGGGAGACTGAATGTAGACTCAAAGCTCTCACCATTGATCACCGTTACTTTCCTCCTCAATATTCATCCCTTTATATTAGGACACAAGGCTGGAACCCCTTAAAACTTGATAACTTTGTGCTCTGGCTAAAATTGAAAAGAGCAGATGACATTTTTGAGTTTAATTTAACCATGTGCTGCCATTACCCAGAATGCAATGCCGCGTCTATAGAAACCTCAGCTTACTATGAGCATGCTTTAACAACCAAGACGTGTTTTTGGGGTAGCAGTAATCTAATTATGCCCTGCATGTGAACAGGTTTCTATGACGAACAAAGCTTTAACTTCAAATACATATGAACCTTACCAATTTTTAATGGGGGTTGACCAAAATGATGTCATGTAATATTTATGAATGAAGGTACACTCAGATTGCTCTATAATTTCAATGCAGCGAAGTTATCATGTATTCCTTTAGTAAGACACCTCGGCTGATGGGCTCAACTGCTCAGTCCGCCATTGTTTTTCCTTGCATCTGTATTTGTTGTGATCAGTTTTGGCTACATATGGAGCTGTAAACTAGCTTCAGGAAGCCAAGGAGTACCGAGTAAGTAATATATTCAACATTTTATTGTTTTGTAAATATGGAGGAATCTGAGTGTCCCTTCACTCTTACATAAATCCTTACAAAATGTCCTCTTGAAAATGGATGAAGTTTTCCTTTAAGAGTTAATAAAAAATTTCTGCGAAGTTGCTGTAGTGAAGCTAAGTATTGTAATCCAAACCACAATCTTTCACTGAGCAAGTGCATAAGCATAAAGGCTTATGACACTATATGTGCTGATTTCTACTCCAGATAGAGGTTATTTGGAACAATGGCAGCTGAACGCCTGTCTTGCTGGAGTTTCAGTTTCACGATGAAAACATTTCCTCAAACACAATAAATGGGCTTCTGAGATGACTTTTACTTTCAGGCTTGACCCCCTTTCCCTTCTGGTTTATATAAGTGCAGATGGATAAAATCATTTTCATCTAGTAACAATAACATTCAATCTCCTCCGAGTGTATTCCTCTTCAACCCTCTCCCCTTTGTGCCGTGTCTTTCGTTTCATCTCAATTATTCTCCTGCGTCCGTTCTCACAGACGTTCCCTGTCTGCAGCTGGTTCGACCTGTTGGCTTTGTTCAGCTCCACTGAACAGCGGCAACAATGAAGTTTTTGATCAGTAGTTCTGGCTTAATTCAGCGCGGATCATTTCGCTTTCCCATCGCGCTTGTTGACCAGCCCCACGCTCTGTACTGGATTGGAAAATGGATGTCACAGCAGTTCATGTGTGAGTCACATGATCATAACCAACACTGACGGTTCACATCACAACTGACAAAAGCATTCTTGGCAAAAAATTTTATCAAAACAGCTGATTGACGCTGTATACTAAATATTAGTAATCCCCATGTTTGCACAGTCAGCACCAGTGAGTTTACTCTAATCCCTATTCTTAGAAAGACACAAAGCCACAGAATGAGTTAGTCATTTATTAATTAGCTACTTAGCTTTCAGTTGGAGCAGTTCGGGCCAAGATTACATCTCACGGCTTAACTTGTAAAAACACAAGCCAGACAGTAACACACAACCTTATGTCCATTACAATTATTCACAGGACGTCCAAACAAACATCCTTCACATAGAGCAGATCAGAACGGGGATCAGCAGTGCATGTGCTGGTACCAGCAGCGAGGGAGTGTGTGGGGGTGTCCGGGCCGGTGCCGGGTTTAATGGTGTGAAAGCACATCGATGGAATGTGCACGGCTGCCTGGACAAATCTCCCAAAATATAGACAAAATACAGTGTCGTTAATAAGTGTCCCTTCCAGACAGATTAAATAGGCAATAGGTTATAAATGTTGGCTCCCTATCGTAATCTCGCTTCCACATGCACACCTAAGTAGCAACCATGTGATGTTAGCAGGTTTGTGAAGGAAAAGTCAGACAACAATGTGAATGAGAATCTGACTAGAAGGGGTTTTTCCTGAGACTTTGTCCAATCAGGCCACAGGAAGCCAAACCCTTCCTTTGGAACACACACACACACACACACACACACACACACACACACACACACACACACACACACACACACACACACACACACACACACACACACACACACACACACACACACACACACACACACAGCAGGGAAACGAGCGGAGCTGAATCAGCCTCCAACACTTCCAACACCGTGCCTGGTTCTGCGTGACCCCGTGTTCAACGCAGGCACTCGCTCCCATCACCGTCTCGCAGTAACAGGACGCTTATACGGTTAAAGCAGTGACTTGCACGCGTGCTCCGCCGTGCGTCCCGGCGCCCTCGCATCACCGCGTGCGCGTCACGCAGGCATGTGCGTGTTGAGGGAAATGGGCTAATTTGTCTGTGTATCCTGACCATGTTCATACGCGCTGCCGCTGCTGCTTTAATGAGGAACACGTTTGGGCTGATATTACTTCCACATGCTGTGGAGACAGGAGGGGGGCTCCCACAACACAAACACAACTTATTGTGCACACGCTCGGACTAAACCTGGATATTTTCCACCTTCATTAATTGTGCTCTACTTTCAGAATTGTTGGGAACGTCAGAGAGATACAGCAACAGTGACAACACAAGAAGATGCAAATACATACAAATTCTACAGCTTCTAGTGGAAAAAGAGATTGAAGAAGGGCGTTGAGACCACGAGCAGCAGACAACAATGTAAACTGAGGTTAGCCTTAACCTTAGGCACCGCACAGACACAAAGCAGCACACACAACACATGCACAGAAGAAAACAGGTTATTTTGGGGAAATCGAGTTAGATGTAAGTCAACAATATTACCGTAGGTCACGACATAGTCACGGAGAGAAGCCTTCATCAAATAACTCAACATGTTTGATGTCATTTGACAAATGATGAGGAGAAATAATATATTGAGGCATCAGAGAAAAAAGGTTAATGGGACAAAGAGGGAGGACTAGAAGATGGAGTAGTGGGTGAAGTCAGGAGGAAGGTAAGAAGCATTGACTCAGAGAGCGGTTGTTTGACTCAGGGTTTTTTGTTATCTGAGGGAATGCAGAGAGTCCGGCCCAGGGACACGTGAAATAATGCAGGCCTACAACACGAGCCAGTTCACTTCCCCTGGAGAAGATATGGAAACACGGGAAGGGGAAAAAAAGGAGCTGGAGGGAAAAAGGAGGATGAAATAATAAGAATCCGTGGGTTAACTGCCGAACTTCTGCAGAGAGGACGAAGAATAAAGTCGGTCATAGATCTAATGGGGGGGGGGGGCTTCAAAATGCAAGAGGGAGCGAAAGGAAAGCGAGAAGCGTGGAAGGACACGGCGGAGCAGAGGCCCAGAGTGGTGTAAGGAGAGGAGAGGCCGAAATGAAGGTGGAGGAGGGGGGGTCATTAAAGAGCTCTAATGACCTGCTGATTGACGAGGGGCCCAAACTCTGACCCCAAATTACTACAGAGCCTGAGAACCGGTCCCGTCCTCGCAAGCAGCGTGTAGGTGGCCACATGTTCAGAGGCGGAGGAGACATCACACCCCGTTAAATATTCACACGCAGGGTTCAAATGCTTTGCTATTATTGAACTGAATAATTGCCCCGAAGAATATGAGCATTTAACGCTTGGCTGCATTTCAACAGACATTTGCCCTGGATGAAAACCGCAGTTGTTTCACAATGAAATCTGATTTGAGGGACTTGGAGGCATGGATTTATGTGTTTGAAGTCTATTTGAGGCCAAACCCAGCGCAGTGTTCACATAAAGGGATATACAACCCTGGCAGTAACTGCTCAGCCCTCGTGGACGCGTGGCGTTGGATGGCACGGCTGCACCTGGCTGGATGATGTCAACCTCCAGCGGTACCCGCTTCCTCTTCCCGGGACGCCGCGTCATTGATGAAGCTCTGCTGCCAATCGCAATCAGCCGCAGCCTCGTTCTCACATGACCTCGAGACAAAACCCACGTCCAAACACCTACTGGGGACGTCCAGAGGCTGGTTTGCAGGCATCACCGCATAAAGCGTGAGGACAGATGCATAGATTCAATAATAACTGTATGAGCAGATAAATCCGCTTATGTCCTACATTGATGAGTTCAATTAACCCTTCATATTCTGTTCTCTGCACAAACTCGCACAAGTACAGACACACAGAGACAGACAGTGAGATACAGAAGCAGCCAAACATTTGTAGACAAATCAAGACCAGATGAAGCAGCCAGGAGATACTGACACACACACACACACACACACACACACACACACACACACACACACACACACACACACACACACACACACACACACACACACACACACACATACACACACACACACACACACACACACACACACACACACACACACACACACACACACACACACACACACACACACTTAATGTGTGACCACACTCTGGAGCTACGGCCACAGCCTGATTCCTCCTTTCATTCTCTGCAACAAGGCCTGTTCTTCTCTCTTTCTCTCTCTCACACACACACACACACACACACACACACACACACACACACACACACACACACACACACACACACACACACACACACACACACACACACACGCACATCGAGTCGCACAGCGGGAGCAGCAGCACCGCTCCTTCATTACAGAGCTGTAAACTGCAGAAATCGGCTTGGACCTGGTTAACGTGCAGTAAAACTCTTTGTTTTCCACCCCCCCCCCCTCCGCTCTCGTCTCCATCGCTCTCCTCCTTTCTGTCTCTTTACAAGTAAACAAACAAAGTTGCTCTCGTTGACAGAAGCAATCACTCAGCCTGCGTAATAAATGCCACACACACACTCATCAATGGGACATTCTAATATCTCTTCTTTTTTTTCTGATGT
This sequence comes from Betta splendens, assembly GCF_900634795.4. Lineage (NCBI taxonomy): Eukaryota > Metazoa > Chordata > Actinopteri > Anabantiformes > Osphronemidae > Betta > Betta splendens. The sequence continues at coordinate 10,773,374 of NC_040893.2, forward strand.
TGCTAATTAGTCTAATCCCAGAACAGTCAGTGTAGAATTCTTCGACCTTTTTGCTGTACACAAGGCCCAAAGCTGGATGTTTGTCAGGCCAATGGAGGCAAACTATGTGATTTTGTGCCATGACACGTCTGAATACAAAACCCCTTTTCAACTAATAAAACCTACGGAGCCCCTGAGGGGAGGGTTTCTCATGCACACTCACGGGGGGAGAGGTTGTAAATCTGAGTATTAGGTCAGTGTTGCTTCTTCCTATAAGGAATTAGTTCACTTTATTAGGTCCTGGATTGAATATAAGGACATCACAGCAAGCCGTCACCCCTGCGGTCGAATGAGCCAGTGTTCGTCTTCCTGTGGTCAAACCAGCCGTCAACACATACTGGAAGTTGGGTCATGGCAGCTGGACTTCTTTCTCCTAGAGTCAAACGTTCAGGCCAGTTGTCATGATTCAACTTTTAGACAACATCCCCTGGATGACTGAGAATGTTCACGGTTAACTGTCAACTCCTGAGAGGAGCTGTTGAAATCACTCTCACATACAGTGATATTAAATATTGGAACATATTGTAAATCCCTGATAGATACATCGACAGAACCCATCTGATACCACAACTACAACCATGACTGTGCCCCCTTCTCTCAAAATAATACAGAAACAGAATTTAGGAGCGCAAAGAAAAATGTGTGTGTGTGTGTGTGTGTGTGTGTGTGTGTGTGTGTGTGTGTGTGTGTGTGTGTGTGTGTGTGTGTGTGTGTGTGTGTGTGTGTGTGTCCATGTGCGTGCAACTGATAGGAGAATTTGGCCCAAAGCATAGCATGACCTCATTGCTTGCCTGATTTCTCAGTATTCACAGTTTTACACAAGCTTGGGATCAGGTTTGCACTGAACACACACACGCACGCACACACACACACACTTTTCACCAGTCCGCCACATCTTTCAGCCACTTAACAAAGCTACTTTCCCAAAGCTCAGACGAACCACAGTCTAATTTGGGAGCATAACTCAGAGGCTGTTGACACATAAACACACACATTTCCACAGCAGAGAAACATACGCGCGCACACATTCTCACTGCACAAACACATGGGGCTAAGTGCCCCCCAGACAACATCTTAGAACAACTATTACTTGTGGCGCGTGATGTGGGATAAGTGCTGGGAAGCGATGACTGTTACCTAAAACAAATACCAGACAGCTCACACAAGAAACTACGCTCAGTCTGACACAGGGAGATTAATCAGAAAAGGCAGCGCTTCAGGTTACAAGCTCCTTTCATTCGTAAGTCAGATACGCCACAGCAATGCTCACAGGCTCCCGTGAAGAGAGAAACCATATAAATCCCAACCCATCCACCACTTGGAGCTCCCAGCGTGAGTGTGAACGAGAAACCATCTAATGGTAAGTTAGTTGCATCGTGGTCACCCACTGTGTTACAGCTTTATGACATGTCCAAGGTCTTTAAATTCAAAATGATGACAGACAAAAGTGACAGAACCTCCAAAATCCGAGCAGGTGCCAGGTCACAATGAGCCCGGTTCAGGCCTATGTGTGACCGTGAGCAACAGATGGGCACGAGCAACAAGCACGACAGACACGGCCAGTCTGTTGACCTTGTGTAAATCTTGAAGCTCCTGCTCACGCGGTGCTGTAATAATTACAGTATCTGTGCAGATAGCACAGTTTCATTACAGCCTTTGAAACATTCACACCCACACGCAGAAAGAAACAGAAACTGCAAGGACGAGGAGCTAAGATGAAATTTACTCTGCTGACGCTCACATTCCGGGGCACTTTATCAAAAACATTGTGTCTTTTATCGCGGCCTACAGAGACTAATAAAAATACTAATAATAATACTGTAGTTTAGTTTACATCTATTTTCTGTAAAATTTACAATATTTCAGATTTCTGCCACAGTTTAATAAATGAATGTCATGAATTCAATAAATCAAAGCATTTCTTCTTTGCATAAAAGGTAAATTTGACATAAACTACAAAGACAACAAACAACAACAGGCTCCAATGACGATCAATGAGGCACTGATTCACACTGAGATCAGTGGTTTGTATTTCGCTGTTCTCTGTGTTATGACTGATTGGTCGTGTTCATGTACTTGGTTGCAAGTTGTATTGTTTGAAGGCAAAATTTTTTGCTGAGTATTTGTTTCATATTTCAAGTGTTTAGACACAGTTAAAGCCTTTTTGCAAACAAAGCGTGTCATTATGACATTGGAGCCGCTGTTCAGACCTGTGTGTGAACTGTTAGAAAGTGTTGTTTCATTGGACGTCTGCAAGTCTCAGGACTTGTTAATCATAAGTTTATTGCTTTATGCATCATGAACCCATGCTTTTTTAAGATGAAATCATGAATTAAACGTGTGCAGAGCATTAGCTGGGTATCAACTTACACAAAAATTGACTGAAATGGAAAATCTGGGAGAGGTTCAACGTTCGACAAAGACAGAGGCTGAAAGACGAGAGGACCGAGTGAACGAAAGGCAGCAGTTTCCATTCTGGGCCCAGGCACGGCTGGTAGCGCGGGACATTTCCTCTGTGTGGGTAAAAAGAAGCTTGGAGGCCTCCTCCACTAATCACACTTAATGATTCAAATGGGCTCGAGACATACCTTCAAATTCAAATCCACTTACAGTCACGCAAAAGCGCACGCACGCACACGCGCACGCACGGCGACAGCTACGACACATGGGGACACGCAATGCTGAGCAAACGGAGAGGAGAGAAGGAGACGAGAGGAAAGGAGACAAGGAGACTAGAGGAGAGGAGACAAGAGGCCATCGGACTCCCCCACATAGCCACAGCTAATTGCTTCTAATGACCTCATACGCCCGCTCACACACAAGCTCGCAAATATACTGGCACACGTAGAGGAAAAATAAGTTGATCCAACTGGTGACCATTAGGCTCCTATAGCACACACACACACACACACGCACACACGCACACGCACACGCACACACGCACACACACACACACACACACACACACACACACACACACACACACACACACACACACACACACACACACACACACACACACACACAAAGTAACTGTTGTTCTCTCAGATCGATTCGTGCTACTAAAAAGCAGCCATTAAAACAAAGCGCATGAGTCTGTTCATGTGCAGAGATTCCTGCCCGGAATCACACACTCACTCCTGGGTGGCTCTGCAGCTGAGTGGGCACCGGCATCGGCGGCTTTCTTTCTTGCTAATCGTTTCATCATGCGTTTTTTATAGCGCACCAGTGCAGCGCGATTTTCTTCAAAACAGGCCTTCAGGTAAATATAAACACTCTCGAACGCCATAAAACGGTTGGGTGGTGCCATTCTCATTCAGCTGGCAGCCTCCAATACACTTTAGCTCATTCTTAGACACCAAACAACACAATGATCAGTGCTACACAATTCTATATTGAAACTATTTTCTGAAGTTTTATGGATAAGGGTTTAGAGGCGCTTTAATTTCACCTCCAAATAGTTAATTGCTAAATTTTACCATCCTGTCAGCGTTTCAGCCTGATGCTAACCAGACGCTGGCGCTGGAACCGGCAGCACCATCACTCCAAAGTATGAAGCATATTTATTAGTTTAAAACATTTATTTATTTAACCCAACCGATCTATGAATGAAGTCTTGGCTTATCAGATACATGAGCACAATTAACAATACCTTGTTGCATGTAATCAGCGTTTGAATGGGGTGTGGACTTCCCATAGAGGCTCAGCCTATGGCTGGCGATGGGAATGGAGGCAAACGGAACAGAAACACACGCGTTGACGTTTTCAGGCCATCTGCCAACGTACATTGTACAGTACACACACACACACGGGCGCAGTAAGTGTAACTGACATTTGCAATTTTACGTGGGTAAAAGTCCTGCCGAACCCACTGTGGCCTGTGGCGGCACCGGCACTAAAACAAACAAACGCACGATGCGTGTGCGTTCAGTGAGACACCACAAACCCGCGCATTTGTTCGCCGAGGTGCCCTCCGAGGCAAAGAGACCTTCTGCTGCCAGGATGGAAGGAAAAGCAACAGAGGAGGGAAAATAATAGCTGTTCACAGTTTAAAGAAACAAAGTATTCCAATAAATTTGCCCCCAATCCCCATCTGCCGCCCCTCTTTTCTTGTTCCGAGCTACTTTTATGAGTGAAATTAGTCCTCCCCAAATCCCTGACAGCGCTATAAAACACCCTGCCAGGTACATACACTTATATTAGGCCTCGGAGAGCGAGCAGAGAAGAAAGAGACGAAGCAGGAATGGAGGAAGAAGGACGGAGAGAGGGAGGGAAGGAAACACGGACAGGGGAGAAAAGGGAGGGAATAAAGGAAAGATCCAAGTAGGTAAGAGTTGTACAGTATAAAACACACACACACACACACACACACACACACACACACACACACACACACACACACAGAAAGGAACAAAATCAAGAGTGAAATGGGGGAAAAAAGAAAGACAAGTGGGAGAGAACGAGCCCGGCAATGACTTTTACATCTGTATCCAAAAAATCCCCCTGGACCTCAGCAACACACACAAACACGCATATTTATTTGGCAGCTCACAGAAAACTTTACATTCTGAAATGCATACAGCAGGAAAGAAATATTTTTTCCGTTCGGACGGGAGAAGAGGGCGCGTGGAAAATTTACGAGGCCTGTTGACAGCAGCCAGGAAAACACGATGATGGGTGGCTATGAGTGACCTTGACAGGGTCAAAGGTCACGCAGCCTTAGAAAAATGACAAGACGGAGGAAAACCGGATAAGAAGACGAGGGAGCAGAGATATGTGGGAATAGTTCATGTTTGCTTTGAGACATTCATGCAGCTCCCATATATGGAATAATATTAAATGCTATAAAGCTAAAGTGACGGTTTGTGCATTATAAAAGCAGTCTAATAAATCCAGCATGGTTATTGGTCCCTATTCGCTTGCATAGCTCTTTTCACTTGAGTTCTACAAATGTCTACTATAAATTTTGAACTCCTTTGTCCCCTTAAAGAGTTATGTTAAAATTCAACTTTCTACCTACACATTTTATAACTGGACAAACTGGACAACATGGTTGTCTGCTCTTTTCCTCACTCAACAGCTTGTGCATAGATTCGCCCACAGGATGTGCAGTAACAGTAGTAGCTCCATGCGGCAACATGGAGCTGGGAAGTCAATCCACATGCGAGATCTCATTTTTCAGGCACCCTAATAAATAACACTGTGTTTACAGTCGCAACAATCCAGAGCACTCGAACCTTGCCGGTGTCGTTTGTCACGGCATGCAAATACGAGCCGGCGCTGTCACACCCCTGCTGATCTGCAATCAGCGTCCCGCAGACAACAACACCGTGAAGTCACACGTTATATCTCTGCTGCAGTCAAACAGACAGGGACAAGTGTAATTGCGGCTTGTGGTCTGGCTGAGCATTCAAATGGAAAAGAAGCCTGTCCACATCTCTGTCTGTGTGTCGGCAAGCTCCATTTGTCTTCTGTGTGTGTGTGTGTGTGTGTGTGTGTGTGTGTGTGTGTGTGTGTGTGTGTGTGTGTGTGTGTGTGTGTGTGGGTAGATTACATCCGCCAGCCCCGCTGTCTGTGGCAACGCCAGTGGAGTCGTGAGACAGGGGCGGGTCACACGGACGCGTAAAACACACACAAGTCAAACCACAATTGGGCTGAGAGGACATGGTATGATGAGAATGCTACGGCAAGCGCCCACTGCTGCGACGAACGTGAATGAGCCATTTGTGCAAAGCATTTTCCCACATGCACGCACGCACACACACACACTGGGTGACTGGGTGCTGTGAGACTAAAAGTGACGTCAGCTATCACAATTAAACACCCAAACATTGTAGTGTACACAGCGGTGGAGCCATCAGCTTTAAACGTGACCTAAGGTCTTTAATAAGGTATTAAGTCAGGGAATGGAAGTCTGAGGATTATTCCAGATGCTGTGCGATGCTTCTGCGTTCTTTGATGTTATTCTTGTCCAAAGTCTATGAATGAGCGGTAAGAAAACAGGAATCTGACCTGTTGAATGAAGAGTGTGTGTCTGGGTGTGTGTCCGTGTGTGTGTGGTGGGGGGAGGCTAAGGGAAGGGACCCGCAGACAGACCACATATCAAACAGTGTGCACGTGTGTGTGTTTGGTTTGATTTCTGTTTTGCATACACCCACTCCCTGCTCTTTCTGTGTACACAATTCTCAGCATAACAGTAGTTTGATGAAAGTACAGTACACACACACACACACGGGCGCAGTAAGTGTAACTGACATTTGCAATATTCCACAGAGGTTAGAGCGAGCGTCAACAACCACCCTGATGGAAAGAAAGCTCAATTTTAAGACCCACTGTGTGTGTGTGTGTGTGTGTGTGTGTGTGTGTGTGTGTGTGTGTGTGTGTGTGTGTGTGTGTGTGTGTGTGTGTGTGTGTGTGTGTGTGTGTGTGTGTGTGTGTGTGTGTATTCCCACGACGGGGCCAGTGCTTACTCTTTCACTAGAGACACGAGTTCTATTTCAGGGAGTGGAGCAGCAAGATGGGGAAGAGACAGGTGCCAAGGAAGTCAGCACAGAGGTCTATGAATAACGCTGAAGAAGAAGCGGATGACTGCGTGTCTGCAGCCCAGAGATGCACAGTAACGCGGCAAACACTCAGCAAACACTGATTTGTCTGTGGCTTTTTGAACTGCACAGCGTGAACAAGAGCTGATGAATGTTTCATTTGAGGTTTAGTTTATACACATATCTGTCACTGGACAAACAGAGCGCCCGCCTCCTTCACGCAGTCCTGTCAAAGTGTCACCACGGCCCTTTGAGATAAGTGATACTCCAAGGACACACACACACACACACACACACACACACACACACACACACACACACACACACTCCAGTGCTTCCCAGAAGTAGTGTGTGAAGTAATGATCCAACGAGCGGCTTCGGGTTCACTTCAAACTGTGACTGGAGCTGCCACTCAGACCAGCCCGACTATAAAATGATCAATTTACTCCCTGGAACAGGTCAAATCGTACATTAGCTCCACTCCACGCGCGCGTCTGCGACTCCAGGAGCAAACAAAGGTATATGTTTCTTTTTCTACTCCCTCCCAGGCAACGCTGAAGGTGCAACCGTGGAGACAAACACAGGCCTGTATATGGGATACAGTGAATTGCATGCACACCCACACAGCAGCACAGCAGCACAGTGGGATAAATCAGCCTGTGAGCCGGGCTACAGAGATCCATATTATGTGGTTACTTAGTTACAGCGCATTAATAAAACTCGTCCCAGTCGCCAGTCAGAGGAGAAGAGAAACAGCTGTGTCTGCAGAAGGTCAGGAGGAGGAGAGCTGCTCCCCAGCGCTCCTTCTGGATCCATGGGTGCAATCCATGTCACTTATTCTTGTTGGGACTAATAGTGAATAATGACCACAAAGAAACACACTCTGCGGCTCCCTAATTAGCTGCACCGCTACTTAACTGACCCCTGCACGGATCCGCACCACACCTCACCGCTGGGACATTCCCAGAATCCGCCTTACAGCTGCCGGTGCAGATGTTCGACGGATGAGAGATGATTTTATTTAGCTATTTTTCCCGTCCCGTGCCAAATTCTCACCCACACGTGTGTGTGTGTGTGTGTGCGTGCGATCCGTCCGCATCCGTCCCCCGAGTGGACCGCTACCACCTGCTCGTCCCGTTTTCTGGGAAAGGCTCATCAGCTGCCCTGGGCTGCGAGAGGGGACTCTGCTGTTGCAGACGGGCCGGGTTACAGGGGTTAACCCTCCAACAAGAGGCCGATTTACAGCTGCGGACAGGAACCATCTATCAGCACTCTGCGGACTGTCACCCGACAGGCCAGACAGAGGCGCCTTGGGCCAAAGGCACCACTCAGAAAAGTGCCCTTCAGAGCTGGAAATGGAGGGATGGGACACTTCAGGGCAAAGCCAAGGCAGCAGCACAGTTAATTGTTGCTGAATACGCTTTAAAGGGGAATTTTATTGATGAAGACAAATTGGTTTAGGGACCGTTTTCAATTAGCCTGTGGTAAAAAAAGAAAAAATCGAGTCATCGTGAATTAAAGTGACTCCATCTGCGACCATTCATAAATATGTTTTTATAGTGAGAAAGCGGTGTACGACCACAAGCAAATGAGCAAATTAAATAAAGCAAGTGGCCCAGAGGATTTTAATTATCTGGTTTCTACTACAATCCAGTGTCTGTGGTTGGGAGGGAGATCGAGATGAAAGCGCTAATAAAGCCCGGCCTTGATTTGGTTTGGTTTTACTCAGTGTTCTGACGCCCTGGACTCTATGGCCAGAGGACGGAGGAACAATAAAAGGAACGTATGGAAAAAATGTGGAAAATATGGAGAAATATGGAAAGCAAAAATCACACACGCCTCTCTGGCCAGTAACTCAATAGCAAATTAATGAAAGTCTCTCAGTATGTCAAAAATTCAAACTTTGTGTTTTGAGTTTAAGTAAAAAGACCCCACACAAAGTCGCACTAGACAAAACAACACCGAAGGGAAGGTTAGGGCTCGAAGAGTGATGGAGGAGCGGCGACATGTGAGCCTTCGCTCCCAGAGGGGACCAGTCACCTGCAGAAGCCCCCGACTCCCCCCCGAGCACGTGACCACGCACGCACCTCCCTCCAGACCCATCCAGACACCTGCATCCACACGGATGGCGCCGTAAAAATAGCCGATGAAGCCGCGCCGAACACGCTCGCACCGTTCCAAGGAGTTGGCGGCTCTATTAATACCCCGCTTCAAGCACCGGGGGACTGGGCGCCGGGCCATAAGATGCGATCCGGTGACCGATACGCGCGTGCGCGTCTCCCTCCGCCCAAAGGTCACGTTCCCACAGCGGGCGCGAGCTGCTGGTAACTGGGCCGAGACCCGTCCACGCGTTTGTGCGTTGGTTTCGCGCTTTGCTGTGACGCTGGGGTCCGATCAGTTGGAGATGCTTCCATTGGCACAGACAGCTTCGTCAGCCTTGCTGAGGCTGTATTGTTATTATTATTATATATTCTTCCATCAGAGCATCGCAGGCTGTGTTTTTAAGCCACCAGCAGAGCTATTAATAAGTAGCGGAGGTTGATGTACGAGTCTGTCATTAATGTGATTCCAGAGGGCTTTTGTTCCACGATCAACAGATAATGTTTCAATCCTACCACTATATTAAACTCTGCTGCGTGTTCTCTCGTTTCTTTATTACCACAGACCAAAGCTAAATTCGCCAGTAAAATGTGCCACGCGGTGACTATACGCGCTGCCTACAGGTTGTTAGCATACGGAACATTAAAGTCCACTGCTTTTTTTTTGTTTTTCTGAAAGCAACAAAGGTGGCAGTGATGTGGAGTGGGGATTAGGGGAGTTAAGACTCGAGGGGAGGTTTGATCTCGGGCCAGCCGGGCCACATGCCCTCCCAGAGGCACGGCTCCTGAGCATTAAACCATCAAAATGTGAGCGACGGTGGAGCGGGACGGGACCCAAACCTCTCACTTGGCTTCCGCAGGCACAAGGAATCGCATGAACGTTGTGTCGGTGGAAACTGTGTGGCACAGATAATTAGAAAGCTCTGACCGTTCCTGCTTGGCCCGCAGCGGCGGAGGCTTTTAAACCGACCGCCCTTCTGGAGGTTCCTGTTCTGCTCCAATCATCGGATCTGCAGAAAATGGTCTTCGGCAGAAAATTCCCAAATACACAAAAGTGACTGCTTTGCGCGCACAGTGTTTTATTGCTACTATCGGTGGCAGCAATGGCTGGAATTCCTGGCTCCTCCTCATCCTTCCACTTCCCACTATCAACGTAATGTCCCTAATACACTTTGATTAGCTTCTTCTAGGCTGTCATCGTAAATGAACCAGTCAGCAGTAATGTTCATACATCACTGGAGCTGAGTAACCTCCTCCTGCAGCGGACTGCTGTTCAGCTCCCACAGCATTTTGTGCACAAACACAGTGAGGAGTGTTTTTAATGAGCAGTCATAGGTGCAGGCAGCAATCAGGATCTGAAAAACGTCTAAGCGCCTGCGTTCCAACGCGCTCCCCGGTCAAATAAGGGGACGCCGTTAGCTCCGTGGTTTTATGACTTGAAGAGTAAATGTGGTCATTATCCACTCAGTGTGACGGCCATTAGTCTGTCAGTCCCAACACGTTGTCTGCTCACCCATGCTATTCACACTCCACTGTGAAAGTAAACAGAGGGGCTGGAGTGTGTGTGTGTGTGTGTGTGTGTGTGTGTGTGTGTGTGTGTGTGTGTGTGTGTGTGTGTGTGTGTGTGTGTGTGTGTGTGTGTGTGTGTGTGTGTGGTTGATAATGTGCTACTGCAGCCCTTTACCCCACATGCATCACTACCTTCATTTAACTGTGAGTCCTAATACCTAAAAGCAATAGATGATATCATATTTTTGATTTCACACACACACACACACACACACACACACACACACACACACACACACACACACACACACACACACACACACACACACACACCCCTGATATCCATCAGCTCCAGGGCACACTATTGTTTCAGCTCTGTGCTAATTACTTCGGGTCTTGACCTTAGGTTCAGCCGTGGAGCAGCAGAGGGGGGGGGGGGGTGTCAGGGAAGAGAAATGTAAGCCTGTGTGCTGGGGGTGGGGTCGGCTGGGTGGAGAGGTCATGGCTGCTGCCAATCAGTTGTCACAGTGGATGTGCCTAAGCATCACGTTAAGGGGGAACACAGCGGGAACGTAACGTTTTCACCATTTCATAATTGATGCGACTCTTATCAGCAGCGACTCAACTCCCACCAAGATACCAGAAACCGGCCATGTTGGGAATCACTGATCGCATCAGACCTCTCCTCAGCGCTCCCCTCCTGCTAAAATACCGGCTCTGTTATCAGAATATTTATTACATCACTGGCTATCGCTAAATGTTTCAAATGCTGATGTCTGTGTGTCTGCAGAACGAGACAGATGAGGTTTGAGATAACAGGGACACGTATTTTGGGGTCCATTGGCCTTTTGTGTGTTTGTATGTGTCTGGGTCATTGGTGGAATGTCTATACTGGGTCTTTTATCTCAACCCGGTGCCGAAGGGTCACCGTGTGAAATTCAAGTCAACGGTTCTTATACTTCAAGAGGAAGAAAATTTTAATGTTAGAAGTCTCCCACCCAGGACGCACAGGGAGACGCTTATTTTATAATATTCCTCCTGTGGCCACATCTCAGTTAAACGGCTGCTCATGTGAAAGGCTTTGATTACACCTGGCAGATGCTTTTACAGGCCTCCAAACGGAAGAAATCACTTGGAGGAGAGCGCAAGCGGAGCCGAGTGATCCGTTTGCTACAGACCCGAGCGCCTTCTCACCCGAGTCCATACAAACCAGAAGAACCACAACAACACTCTTCACTGCTAGTTTCATGCTGGGCGCCGCAAGAAAACAAAACCTGTCCAGTGCGGGCATTCATTGCAATGCAAAACAGACTTCGAATGCTTTAGCATCACTTAAGACCCTACTTTCAATTACAATGTCATGAGCACTTAGAGCTGACGGGGCCTGTAGAGAAGGGGAGTGGAACCTGTGGTGAGGTTTCAGACTGCCTTAAAGGCCCATTAAAGACTTTAAATATAAAAAAACATGCACTCAGAAACTGAAATTCGCTTAAAAAGGGCCGCTTTTTTTGCTTATTTTCTGAAAGTGCAGCCAATAAAAGCATGCGCAGGCCACATCAGCTGGTCTAAGTACGGGTTCTGGTTATTGTCAGAATTAGCTCGCTGATTTGAGGAGAGGGGGAAAGGAGGGATGAAGAAACGAGGCGAGGAGGCGAAGAAAATGCAAATGTTGGAGGAGAAGGAAGGGAAGGAGGTCTCCGGGAGGAGGGGAGTCGCGCTCGCGGCGCTCCGCGGGACCCGCCCCCCCGGTCAGGGGTTGGTCAGGGAAACCCATGTCCCGCGCGTGGATTGGTCGGCTCCGCTCCGGACGGGCAAAATAGTCTGCGCTCACAGACACAATAAAGTTTAGCGCTGGGCGCCCGCACGCAGTAGGCGCAAAGAACCCACCGCCGTGTCCGTGCGCCGCGCTCCTCCGGCGCGAGGCGAGTCTAGAAGTTCCGAGTTCCATCTGCGAAGGTGAACGCGGCGTTTGGACGGGAAGCGCGGACCGTTTGATGTGTGGATACTGAGTTCGAGCGAAGGGCTCTGAGTGGGATCTAACCTCCGAGGCGCACGGGACCACACGCGCTCCTCTCCTGCCGGGGCTGCACGCGCGCGCCGCGGTTTCCAGGGCGACCCGACCCACCGCCGGCGTCCGAACCGCGCGCCTGCCCGCCCGCCCGCCCGCCACGATGGGCTCGTTTGCCGGCGCGGCGCTGCTCGCCCTCGCGCTCGGCCCGCTGTGCGCCGTGCGCGCGTTCGGCGACGAGCCGGAGGAGATGACCTGCGACCCGATCCGCATCAGCATGTGCCAGGGGCTCGGGTACAACGTCACCAAGATGCCCAACCTGGTCGGCAACGTGCTGCAGTCGGACGCCGAGCTGCAGCTGACCACGTTCACGCCGCTCATCCAGTACGGATGCTCCAGCCAGCTCAAGGTAGGACGACGCGCGCGGACGCGCTCGGGAGGAGTGACCCGGCTCTCAGGAAAAGCCTGCGTGCGTCCGGGTAGCCTGCTATATTTGTGCGCGCGTGCGTGTGCGCGTGGCGGCAGTAGGTGAGCAGTTAGCGAGCACGTCGCACCGACGCTCCGCGTTGTGTCGGGCTGTCACGCTTGTTTGAATGGAAATGCCCCCCGCTGTGTGTTGACACGCTGGGTTCATGCCCCACGCAGCAACAGCTGAGTCCGCAGCGCACTGTGCCGTCTCCTCCGTAACAACGGAGCCCTCAGTGTCCCGGGACAAATGCAGCCTGTTTGCCTCCGACACAAATTAGATCGGCCCCATTACTTATTATTAAGTATTATTTGACTGCAAACTTTACCTGCTCTCATCCACCACACACGAAACATCTGCTCTCAAAGGCAGTTTGATTCACTGGCTTCACTTATTTTCCATACATTTGATTTATTCTGTCATTACCCCCCCCCACACACACACACACACACACACACACACACAAACGAATGCAGCACTGTCATACTAGACGTCTGCATATATGGAAAAGAAATGCTTTCCCGATTTATCTCCTGCGCCGTTAGTTCAAGTACACATACACACACACACACACACACACACACACACACTCTAAATGGAGAGGAAGGGGCTCTAAGGGACACCATATCCCCTTACATTTTCTCTAATGGGAGGCTTCCTGGCTGGTAATCGGAGCAGCTTTTAGGAGCAAAGTGACGGGACTCATGTTACCAACGGTCGGGGGAAAACACCTAGTGTGTGTTACATGGCGTCTCCGGTGCATAACTGGCTCTGAGGAGCACCAGGAATCGCGCTCCAGACTATTTAAGATCCTGCGCTTTTCTCACGCGACGCTCACGCCTTCAGCGCGAAACGCTGCGATTTGGGTGAATGAAATTAGCCGCGTACAATAAAAGTGGTTTATTTTAGGAACACAGACCCTCTGTTTGCGGGAAGAAGCTCATTATTGTGTCTAGAATATAAAAAGTCTGACGCATCCGGGGACAGAAGCTGTTTTACAAGCGGACACTGATTGGAAGAGACCGTTGCAAATGGAGTCAGAAGGAGGCGCCTTGACTCCGATTTAGACGTTCCAGAGCTCAACATCAGCAGCAGTTATTAAATCACCAGAACGCTGACACATTAACCTCTGCAGCGCAACAGACGCACAGCCGCTCTATTTCTGCCGCTCTCAGACCATTTATTCATCACCATCATCACTTTTACAGCTCAGTTTTTAGGTTGTTTTTCCAAAATCAGTTCTTTTTCCCGGCGTATTTATTCCTCAGCCTTGACGCCCTTCTTGGATTCGTGTTTCGTTTGAGCTTCAAGGCCCGATTTCAAGCCGGACCTCCTCCATCGCCATCAAGGCTGCTCCGACGGGAGCTTAGTTTACAAACCCCACATTCCTGCAGCCTGCGTGTGTGTTTCCTCCACCTTAACGCAGCATCGCATTTACTTACTCGTCTGCATTTTTTCTCATATTATGAATCTGGAACAATTTTACACTTTGGCCTCAGACAGATTTCACTCACAAGGCGTGAAATTGCTCAAAATTGCAACCTGTCGTAACCCCTGCTCTCTATCTTCGTAACACAGACTTTCGCATCTATTTCAAAACCGTCGCCACAGGACTCAGGAAACTCAGACGTGTATTAAGGTGGATTACGGGGCATTAAACGGCACATGCCCTGCGCGTTGAGGTTCCACACAGAGCGGGGATGCGCTCACAGCCTCGGAGCGGCGATTCGAGTCGCGGAGGTGTTTTATATACGTGAAAGTAGAAAGTCGGGAGCGGACGAGGTGATGCAACGCCCTGAAAGTGAACGCAGGGAGAGCAAACATGCAAGTAGACGGAGGGGCCACGTGTGGGAGTACGAGGCGTAGCCGTTTACCAGCTGTAACCGTGCTGTAATATATGGAAAGAGGGGCCCGGGGGGTGGTGGTGGGGGGTGCATCCGCAACCAGCCGTGGAAGTCGTTCACTGTGATTAAATGAGCCTTAGTGTTGTTGTTAGTGTCTCTTTGTAACACCCCCCTTCTCACCTTTGCCCCCCCCCCCCCCCCCCACAGTTCTTCCTGTGCTCCGTCTACGTGCCCATGTGCACGGACAAGGTCCCCATCCCCATCGGCCCGTGCGGCAGCATGTGCCTCTCCGTCAAGCGGAAGTGCCTGCCGGTGCTGCAGGAGTTCGGCTTCATCTGGCCCGAGGTGCTCAACTGCAGCCTCTTCCCGCCCCAGAACGACCACAACCACATGTGCATGGAGGGCCCCGCGGACGAGGACCCCCCCTACCAGCCGGTGCGGCACCCCCCCCACCAGGACCCCTGCCAGGCGCCCGACGCCGGCACCTGGCACAAGCGGGGCGCCGGCTGCGTGCTGCAGTGCGGCTACGACAGCGGGCTGTACCGGCGGGGCGCCAAGGTGTTCACGGACGCCTGGACGGCCGTGTGGGCCGCGCTCTGCTTCCTCTCCACCACGCTCACCGTCCTCACCTTCCTGCTGGACTCGCAGCGCTTCTCCTACCCCGAGCGGCCCATCATCTTCCTGTCCATGTGCTACAACCTGTACAGCGTCGCCTACCTGGTGAGTACACGGTCCGTGACTGGACGCCGCCGGCGTGGATTTGAGTGGTTAAAAATAAGCCCCGCCCCTTTTCTGCAGGTGCGGCTGACGCTGGGGAGGGAGCGCGTGTCCTGCGACCTGGACGACGCGGGGGTTCCCATCCTGGTGCAAGAAGGGCTGAAGAGCACGGGCTGCGCCATCGTCTTCCTCCTCCTCTACTTCTTCGGCATGGCCTCATCGCTCTGGTCAGTGTAAAACGAGCGCGCCTCAACCCCTCGTCTCGCTGTCTCGTTTCAGCCGCCGAGAGGATGCTGGTGGAACAATGGGAACACGAGACCCGCATCCTGTTTTCCTCTGTCCTGTCTCATAACCTCTGTGGATTGATTTCCCTCATACAAAAGCACGGCTTATTAATAAAACGCCTTTTTTGTGGGGGGACATACTGCTGCCACAGCTCTTTTCTCTTCCTTTTCACTTTGCCCTCGTTTCCTCGCTTGTCTTTACGTTTGGAAAGAAAAGACCTCCCACACCCCTAAAAGACGATCAGCCTTCATGCAGGAGGATGCACACAGTAGCCTGGTGTTTGCACGACACAGCTGATTATTAATAGTCCCTGTGCTCTCTTCCAGGTGGGTGATCCTCACCCTCACCTGGTTCCTGGCTGCTGGACTGAAGTGGGGCCACGAGGCCATTGAGATGCACAGCTCCTACTTCCACATCGCAGCGTGGGCCATTCCGGCGGTCAAAACCATCGTCATCCTCATAATGCGCCTGGTGGACGCGGACGACCTCACCGGCCTCTGCTACGTCGGCAACCAGCAGCAGGAGGCGCTCACGGGCTTCGTGGTGGCACCGCTGGCCACGTACCTCCTCATAGGTAACCACGGCGACCAATCGCGACCGTCTCCGGCAGACGGGCTCAATATGACGCCTTTTTCCTTCCTCCTCAGGCACCTTGTTCATCTGTGCCGGACTCGTGGCCCTTTTCAAGATCCGCTCCAACCTGCAGAAGGACGGCGCCAAGACGGACAAACTGGAGCGGCTGATGGTGAAGATCGGCGTGTTCTCCGTCCTCTACACGGTCCCCGCCTCCACCGTCATTGGCTGCTACCTCTACCAGCTGTCCAACTGGGGGGAGTTCAAGGGCAGCACCAGGGACTCGTACGTGGCCTCCGAGATGCTGCGGATCTTCATGTCGCTGCTCGTGGGCATCACGTCGGGCATGTGGATCTGGTCGGCGAAGACCCTCCACACCTGGCAGCGCTGCTCGGCCCGCTTGCTGAGGGACGGGCGGGCGGGCCGGGGGGGCAAGCGGGCGCCCGGCAAGGGCTGGATCAAACCGGGGAAAGGCAACGAGACCGTGGTGTGATGGAGAGAGAGGGGGGGGGGGGGAACGGACACTAAGGGACCCCCTGCTGCTCTCCCACCTACATGAACCCACTACCAAATGAAGGATGGAGATGAGACGGCGATGACGCGGGAACGTGATGGAAGTTCCTCAAAGGCTCGTCCGTCTGAGCAGCCGCAGCCTCCCTACCTCCGTTACACTGCCCGGTTCCAAGGCTTCAGAGGCAGAGGTCGAGGGTCCAGCTGCAGGTCAAGCCGCTCCCTCCCGTCCCTCCAGAGCCCCACGCAGACGAGGCGGGAGCCGCCGGACGCCGTGCTCTTAGCGTGTTCCGTTTTACACTGGAGGCTCCTGGTGCAGATGTTCTACAGAGACTGCGATTCTAAGACATGGACGCCCAAAACGCCAAACGCAGCCTTACATTTACAGACGAGTTCACGTTTGGTGATAGCTTTTTGTACAACGTCCAACAAAACGGAATTTGCCCGCTCTGATTTACAGCTCCAAGCGATGACGATGCACCGTGGGACCACAGCTGTGCCTCGCACTGACCCGTAAGCGTGAGAGCTGCACGGTACCGGGGAGACGTGGGCCCGCGTGCATTCGAGTTCCTGTGAAATCCTGAAACCTGAAGTCCTCCGGGTCATCGGAGGCCGGAAGACGCGCTGTGCAGCCGCGCGGCGCCGCCACCGACGCGCAGGTTGTGCAGGCGAGATCCGGTTTGCATGGAGCTCGCCGCACCAGCTCGTGCCCAGTGTGTTTTGAAATACCAGTAATACGACGGCTGCGTCTTTCTTTTCAGTGCGTGGAACCCGTCATCCGCTCTGTCTGTCACCGGCGCCGTCTCCCAGACAATCAAATGGTCCCTAGGACAGATTGCGGTGCATTGTGTTGTGGTGAGATTCCCACTCATTGTCTCTGTGTTGCGTTGTTTTAGGCGTCTCCCACTACTTTGAGCCTGCGTTCTGCGTTCTGCCCTCGTGCACCACATATGTGCCTGACAATCTATCCTGCAAAGCTCTTGCGTTTTAGTGAGTCTTTGAATGTATATTTTACACCTTTTTGACTTTTAAGTGAAACGATTGAGTTCCACGTGACTTTAATCCGTACGGGCTGGAGGAATTTAGAGATCGGCCCCGACGAGTGTCATCTGAAACCAGATAGTGCCTCACAGACCGTCACAAGTTTGTTTTAGCTAAATATGTCAAATGAGGGAAAATGATTTCTCCCCTAAACGTCTTGGGCGAAACCTGATCCTTATTACGTTCAAATTTCCTTCTGCTGGTTGTAGTGAAACCGTAGAATCCCCAACGACCAGTGTTTCTCGAACCTGCAAACCTCGGCACGCCTGAAATGTCCGCGCTCAGAGATCCATTACATGGGTTACAGCAAATGACATTAACCCGCGACCGCCTCCCCTCTGAGCTAACGGCTCTCCAACTGGTTCTGGCCGCCTACTTTCGTATGAGCGCGGTGCTGCAGGTGATCTTTCCAAACAGTCACTGAGTAGCTTTGAAACCACTTGTGAGTTCCCAGGTCTTTTAAAGCCTTAGAGAAGCCCACGAGTCACCGCTGGGCTCACCGCCCCTGATCCTCGCCTTAAAGGTTGAGACTGTTGTAAAAACACCCACTGTTTTCATGGAGTCCTCTGTATTATAAAGACATTGCTAATTTATCCTTGTGAAGAAAAGTGACAATTGTACAACTTGTTTCTTATTTAAAAATACTTTTGTATCAGAAGTTGAATAAAAACTTTTTTGGTTTCCAAAGTTTTGACATTTTATGCGATTAACATTTGGAAATTCCCCAAACATTAATATTCATAACGTTACACAATGAAAAGCAGCATATTTGTGTGGAACATGAATAGTTAATAGATCACCTTTGTACTTGCTGCCAGTAACTTCAGGTCTTCTTGCAAGTCTCCAGCGAATAAACGTCAGATATTAAATATGAGGAATGGGCTTATTGTCAAACGCAGCAGAGGTTAATGAACAAGTCCTGGTGTCGGTTGAACAATGCTGCCACCTCTTGTCAGATGAACATAGTTCAGTTTTGGTGCTCATCAAACAACAAACCTCTTTAATGCTAAAATGTCTGGTTTATGGTACAAAATGCTTTATAACCAATGTATTCCTTCTGAATCCACAGTGGATTCTACTGTGTAGCCACCAAATGCATGTAACCAGCTACACACACGCGCGCACACACACGCGCGCACACACACACACACACACACACACACACACACACACACACACACACACACACACACACACACACACACACAGTTGAAAATTTGTTGTCATTTGGTTTTACAATTGCAGTTAATGCATGTTAGGCTGTAATTTACCAGTGCAGGGGTAAAATTGCATCTAGAGAAAAATCCTTCGCTGGTTTTTGATTGTGTGTGTGTGAGGGAGAGAGGGAGATTCCATTTATTGCTCTCAGATTGCTTTCCTGTAATTTTCTGTGAGGCAATTGAATGTTTATTTAAGAACTCACTCAAAAGCCAGAGGTAAAGGGAAAGTGACAGCATCTACTGCTTTAGCGTTTCCAGATGTGGTTACACACACACACACACACACACACACACACTATACGCCTCCAGTGTTTCACGTTTCCCTGAACGCCACAGGTCATTGTGTCTCCAGGCTTCTCCTTCCAGCCAGTGGCTTTCCTGGTTCTGGAAGTAAACTAAGTTTTCACAAAAGGAAATCTTTTTCCCATTATAAAAAGCGTTTCATACTCAGAAATGGCAGCTTTTGCAGTCCAACCTTTGGACATGCACTTGTTATGACACAGTCAGTTCATACAGTAGAAACACACACTCTGTTCCGCCGTATTAGCGAGAGTGCTTTTCTCTATTTTACACAGCTGTAATGCGAAATCTGCCCTATTAAAATTCTTTGGACTAATATTCCTGGGAATGTATTTTCAGAGTTGAGCTCCCTTGGGTGAAATTCTGAGCATGTGTGTCTTTACACACATATTTGTGTGAATTAGGGATATAAAAAAAGAGAGAGAGAGAGAGGAGGGGGTTAAAAAGAGACATTGTAGGTTATAGGAAAAAGAAGAAGTGAAAGAAAAATGTAATTAAGTGACAAAAATCGAGAAGTGGAAGCACAGTGAAAGGGAAAGGGGGAATTTGTCATCCTCCAGCAGCAGAGCGCTGCAGCTGTTCCCCCTCAGCAAAACTCAAATCGTTTTCCCATTCTGCGCTGCGTCCAGGCTGGATGAATAGTTTTGAGTAATGGCCACCGCTGGGGATTCTGGGTGACGTAGCCGCCTTGGCCCCAAAGCCAATTCAGTCCAAGAAGGATTTGTAAATGCTGGTTCTCTGGCCAAACAAGCTAATGAGTTGGGACCGAAATCTAAAAGCAATGCCAGGGCGGAGATTGGGAGAATTACTGGCCATCAGGCTGGAAGAGAGAGATTTATACACTGTCCATGGCAGGAAGTGAGAAGGACCGTTTTTCCTATGACAGACACAGATTAGATATTTAAATACATATTATTGTAATGTCAAACAAATCCTCAGTTTCTTCTGTGTATCTGCGTTGGAATATTAAGTGCTGGTGAGAAAGCAGTGTTGTAATTGAAACATTAACGCAGACCAGTCAGACACTTCTGAGGCTGGATTTCCTCCCAGGGACATTATCATCACGATGCTTCAAGCTGACGACAGAGCCCATTCCCTTTGCCGCCGCTAGATGGCGCTCTTTGCCCGGACACAGTTTGCCCCTGTCACGTTTGCGCAGTGAAGCCCATTCATCTTCACGAAACGCTCATGTGGGAGATTTAGAAACTAACTAGATTTAACTAACTAATTATCTGTATTACGGTTTGCAGGATGAGTGGGAGGCCAGACAAATGCTTCTAAATTTGAAACAATTCATAAACATTCATATTACTGTTTATTAATTCCAATCATTAGCAACTAGCTCAGAGCTGCTGTCCGGTCTTAGATTAAGACGCGTGTGCCTAATAAAGTTAGTGTGATATTTCATTTTATTATTAATGGCTGCCCACCATGAGTCTGGTTCTGCAGGAGGCTCCTGCTCTGTGCTTGCTCAAGTGGGATTTGCTTGGTTTTCTATATACTGTATGTCTATACGCCTATTAAACCTTATGTTGAAAGGCTTCTTGGGATTTTTGGTTTGAATTGGCCTCAAGTAAATAACAATATAACAAAAAAACAGGTGCATGAATAGAGTGGTTCTGATCTGAATCTGGGAGCAAGGCCCAGTTGTTCCAGCTTATATCAGCAGGCCATTAGTCAAATTTAGAAATGCCAACTAGTCAATACACGTAGAATATATATATAGTCAAATACGCAGATGCGGAGGCTATAGAGACAGCAAGCAGCCGTGAATGGAAACAAGCAGTTACACATTGTGTGGAGTAGTGATGGAAAAAGAGCAAACAATGGAGTGAAGGAGGCAAAGTGAGAAAGAGAAGGAGTGCGGCGGCGCCGGGTGCTAATGGAGGAAAGCCAAAAGTAGAGGACTGAGGGAAACGTCGCGGAGGCCGAACAAAACAAACGATCCCATTGTTTTACTAAATCAGAAATCCAGTCTGGCAGGACAAGGTGACTGGAAATAACTCAAATAACACAGTCTATCTGCGAGAGCCTGTCTCCGTTTGGTTCCTATTAGTTTTGTGTCTGTGCCAGAGCATAGAGCTAGAAGCCACAGAAAGACCTCCCTTCAGGTCACGTTGTGTGAAAGTTGACTGCAAATTAACATTCTGGACTAATGTCAGCACATGAAATATTCTGACTGTGAACTTTCATGTTTTGACCTGATGGCAGAGCGGAGTTTACTCCAGTCAGATGCTTCCAGGTTCCATTACTGTTATGTTGGCAGGTCGAATAGCAACGAGACAATTAGCCAAAGCCCATGATCCAGCATTCTGCTTATTAGAGCCGCCGTGACACGACAGCTACATCCTCGTCACGCCGCTCTGAAAACGAGAGCGAGGCGCATCCTCTCCTCCAACTACACACAGTAACACACCAAAAGTCATCAGATAAGAAGCAGGACTGGAGGCCGAGCGCAGGGAAAGAGACGCACCGGGGGAGGAGGCTAAATCCTGGAGGGCAAGCGATACGATACTATCTGCTCCGCTTCTTCGACGCTCCATCAGCCACATGATGAAGAAACACATGGCTCGTTTCCAGGAGCTCGGTAATAAAAGTGCGACTCGCCGAGCGGAGGCTCTGCAGAATCAATCAGAAATATTGAATGAGTAAATCAAATGACTACCCGGAATCCGCGTTTAACGCTGAACAGCGTGACTCCGAGGAACAACTGTCTGGAAACCTCCAAACACCAGGAGCGTGTAAATCCGCCCCGCGTCGCGCTCCGCCTGCTCCTCCGTGACTTATTCCTCCTGCAACGCGAAGTAATGAATGTGGAATAAATGCCGCAGATCACAACAGACATGTTTTATGCCCCTCTCTGATTTGCTTCACCCCTAAATCACATTTGTGTAACGAGCGGCATCGTTTTCAGGCCGCGGCGGCGAAACTCGGTTTGCATTTGTCATATTTCTCCCAGGATTTCGCATGAAAGTCTTCGCCACCCTGAATCCGGCCCGTTGTTAATCCTGAGTGAATCATGGCTTCAGTATCGGGGACATTTGTTATCTTATTTTAATCTGTGGCACATATCCAGCAGGACATTTTTGATAAGTGTGTCACAAAAAGCACCTCAGGATACGCAGTGAAGTATTTCTGGCACCAATTATTGCGACACCTTTAAAACCCTGTTTTGTCATTTTCAAATCTGAGTTTGCATTTACTGATATTGTTAAATACCTGAGACTGATTAC
>NC_040893.2:10800759-10918259 GCF_900634795.4 Betta splendens
CCAAGCAGAGCATGAGCCCTGTCATCACAGCTGAAGGCCCATGCAGCGTTGTTGGTTTATGACAGCAGTTCTGCCCCCCATGCATGTATCTGTGTGTGTGTGTGTGTGTGTGTGTGTGTGTGTGTGTGTGTGTGTGTGTGTGTGTGTGTGTGTGTGTGTGTGTGTGTGTGTGTGTGTGTGTGTGTGTGTGTGTGTGTGTGCGTGCGTAAAGGACAGTTGCAAAAGGAGACGGTGCAGCAGGAGAGTCTGCCAGGCCCTGGCTCCCCATCAAAGACAACAAGATGGGGACAGAGAGAGGAAAAGACATGAAAGTGTGATGGGGGACAGAGGCGAGAGGGGGCTCGTGTGAGAGACAGATGTTTCTGTGCGGAGGGCAGGGATGAGAGCACACACACACACACACACACACACACACACACACACACACACACACACACACACACACACACACACACACACACACACACACACACTGTTGCATCTGCTATGGCACTGGCCCCGTGGGACGAGCGCACAGATGTGTGAGATGCAGTGCCATGCTGGGTCTCTCAGAACCCATATAAACCCCCTCTAATGATATTCTAGCTGTCATCAGCACCGTTTCCTCCTGATCATACGTCAGGTCTAAGAACACAAAATGCTATTTGGTGGAAGCCTTCAATTTAGCGCAGCCGAACCTGTCTGTCTTCTCTTCACATGCCCTCGATTTCATGTCTGTCCTTCCTGCCTTTAAATTTGGACGGATGAGTGTGATATGGCATCAGGTGGTCATATGTCTGTGCTATTGTTCCCTCATTCCCTTTTCCAGGGGTAGAGATTGTTGCTAATATAGCTATAAATCACAACGTCAGTGTGTGTGTGTGTGTGTGTGTGTGTGTGTGCGTGCGTGCGTGCGTGCGTGCGTGCGTGCGTGCGTGCGTGTCTGTCTGTCTGTCTGTAAATAAAATAATTCCAGCACAGAAGTTTCTTTAGGATCATTTTTAAAATGATTTTAAAAATTGTGATTCTTCAAATGGCTACTGTCAACATTATAAGTAACTATCTATTTTTCTCTCTCAGTTTCTTCATGGGCTCAGCTGGAGCCAATCCCAGCTGTTAGTGTGGCGAGGAGCGGGATACATCCTGGACAGGTTGTCCAGTTACTCAAAAGCATCCGTGGCTCGTTCAGTCATTTCCACTGGAGCACGATCAGTCAGATCATGTGTGTGTCAGCTGACATGCAAATGTAAGTGTGTGTGTGTGTGTGTGTGTGTGTGTGTGTGTGTGTGTGTGTGTGTGTATACTCGACCTTAAATGTGTAGCATTTATAAAAGTGACTTTGTGCTCTCACATGGCTCAGTGTTCACTCTGCTTTTAGTCTGTTCCTCTTTGAGCTTTTACTCCAGAAGAACTTTTAATACCTGAGCCCTGGCTTTTAGTCACCATTAGTTTTTACCGAGTTGTTTATGACACTCTATACTCACATACCAACATGGAACATGGGGGTGTCAGCTGCAGGGTGTTGAGCCATGTGTTTAATGATCATTCATTTAGTTTTAAAACCATCTCAAGCACCAGTGGGCAACTAGAAATGCCTGAGGGTCACAAACATTGCAAAGTTGTGATGCCAAACAGGTAAAGCTGTGAATTAATGGACCATTTGTGTGTTCCACAAAGAACCGAGAGCGGGGGTGTAGTCTCAGCTACAGCTCCCTGTGTAGGGATATCCCACCTCTGTGGGTCTACAGGTCATTAGAGCCAAAACACAAACACACATACAGTATATAGCCATAAATAAAGACACTGGCAGCCTCACTGCAATTTATTACCTCTATTTATATCTGTTACAGCCACAGAGGGAAGGAGGAGTGAGAGAGTATGTGGGGGAGGAGGACTGGGGATTAGAGAATACAGGGAAATGGGGCAAGAGGTAGCGATAGAGAGAGATCGAGACCAGAACAGGAAGAGAGGAGGAAAAGAGAGGAAGGAAAGAGACAGACGACTGAGAGAAGGCTCGTATGCAAAGAAAATGAAAAGGACAAACAGATTAAAGAGGTCTGTAGCAGAAGAGAGCAGTCGGTGGGATTCTGGGACGGCTGAGATCTCGCGCAACAACATGACATCCCCTGTTGCCATGACGACTGCCTCAACGTGAGCCGTCGCTGGGTCCCATGCTCGCTCGCCCACACAGAGAGGAGGCGCAGACACATGCGTATACCCTCACTCACCGACACCACTGTTGAACATGCCCCCAAACTCCCACGCTGCCTGGCAGCTCACCTCTCGTCCGCCCACCTCTCCCCCCTCCTCCCCCCACGACCCACCCTCCCGCCACCCGTCCATCCAGCCATCCTTGCAGTGTCCCTCCGTGCTGCTTTGCTCTCCATCTGCCACTTCTATATGCTCATGTCACTTACTACTATTGTGTTATTAGAGACGTGCCATGAGACTGGCCTTTATGCTGGTTTTATGAAGCATTGCCTTTATACTAGTTTAATCTGTCGATGCCAAAACCATATCATAGGTGTTCAGGTATTTGTGTGGCCATAGGCCACAGCAGAGGTGGCAGCGTGTTTGTTGCTATGCAGCGCTGCCTATGGACGACTGGAGGCGCTGTGAGGCACCGCGGGGAGACTGCAACCGCTCAACTGGATCCACAGACAGTCACGGTGGCTTCAGACGACGAGCTCGTGCACGTTTTCCGCGGGTCTTTAAAGGAACACGAGCGCAAACGCGCGCTGACACATGGCAGCGATTTGCAGGGCTTCTAGTAATTGCGCAAGGTCACGTTAATGACGACGATTCCCAGTTCACGCGCTTCTCTGTACACGGCCGCTAAAGGAGAGACAGTTGGCACAGAAGGCAAGGGCACCGCTGACCAATATTCCACCTAACCTTTTGCTTGCCAAGGCAAAGACAGCCAGCCATTATTCTGTGGCCTAAACACACACACACATACACACAAACACACACGCAGTGGCCCTGGACACAACACTCATCCTTGGGACAATCACGCTGCAGCAAAGCTCCAGAGCGTAGTGAAAACCGTTAAACCTGCACAAACATAAATTATTCCTGCCTCCAGTTCTAACTGAGCATATTGGACGATAATACGACACAAAAATAGCTCTACTGTTTCTACTTGGTGCATGAAGGACAGCAATTAGCAACTACAGCTCATTAGTTAGTGTTCTGCACTAACGATCGCTGTCCAAGGTGCTGATCTCGATGTAGAGGAGATAAGTCCTTATCAGCAGCGATGGGCTGACACTGTTTTGGGTTTTGAATTGATTGCGTCAAACCAAAAT
Source organism: Betta splendens (assembly GCF_900634795.4). Taxonomy (NCBI): domain Eukaryota; kingdom Metazoa; phylum Chordata; class Actinopteri; order Anabantiformes; family Osphronemidae; genus Betta; species Betta splendens. The sequence continues at coordinate 10,804,047 of NC_040893.2, forward strand.
GACCAATAACAGATACAGAGATACGCTGATAGTGGGAGCATGTTTAAAATTGTAATATTTGCGACGAGGCATCAGTGTGCTGTGGTCCCCTGTCTGTACGTCGGTGAAGGAAAATCTCAAATAAATGGCATCTTGTTTTGTGGCTCATTTGGTGCAGGTGCACTGTCTGGCTCAGGCAGAGACGCACCTCTGCCCTCTTTAGCTCCCACAGCACAGGGTTATTGTGATTTATACGCGAGCCCCCAGTGAGCAGCAGGTTCCTCTAATGCTGTCTGAACCACCAATCCATGGAGTCAGAGGCTGGTCATGGCACATTATCGTGTTTATTATCTCAGCTGGCAGTACATTACATCTTTAACAGCCTTCTGCAGCAGCAAAGTTCATCGAAGGGCAAAAAGGATACGGAAGAGAAAGTGTTCCTCGCTCTGAGCTGGGAATAGTTTTAAGTCTCAGTGGGAGCCAAACGGCAATGTTTCCGGCATTCGGTGCAGCCAATTGATAAGGCAGCGAGAGCAGCAACTTGCTGAGGTGGAGAAAGAGTTGAATGAAAGATAATCTACAGTGACAGACACACGACTGAATGCACCGTAGAGACACTGCATCGTTTCAGTCCAACTCTATCTCCTATATCAATCAAACACTGGGTCTAATTGCTGCACTAATTATGATTTTCTAAAGAAGCATCTACTAATTTACCACAAATTGCATTTGCTGATCTAAAAGACAAGAAAAGACTGATGTGATTCACAAACACCAGTACAGCGTACAAATGTGTCAAATAATGCAAGTGTAAACAAAGACAAGTGAAAATAAAGGCTGCACCTTGAAGTTTGATCGACTACAGTGTGTGTGTGTGTGTGTGTGTGTGTGTGTGTGTGTGTGTGTGTGTGTGTGTGTGTGTGTGTGTGTGTCCTGCTTTAAATGGAGTGCTGTGTGGAATATCAAAGGCCTACTGTGAATGACTCATCATTCACAACCAGCTCTGCCGGAGAGAGATCCTCTCCAGTACCAGACCCAGGTCTCTCACACACACACACACACACACACACACACCGAGACAAACACTCACAGTTATCGATCAAACTTCGAGGTGCAGCCTCTCTTTTCATTCATCCACAGTCTCCCCTGGCTCCTGCTATCGATTGTCTTTTACTGTGTGTTTAATTCACAGCCTCTGCTTCTCACACATCTCTCCATGTTTATTGACCATATCATAGCACTACATCTCAGCTCGGTGCCAGCATTCTGACTGTGGCACTTTTATCGCGGCACTCATAACATTTTTATTTCGCTTCATTTTTGCTTATGCATCACCGCTGAAAGATGGATGTTGTCCTTGTTTTAAAAGGCGATTTCTCACTTGAGAACAAGATTCAGATTCTGAACCGTTTGCAGTTGTTTCTTTCTGTGAAGCCTGTTGGAAGAAACAAACTCCAAACTCCCACTGAATGCGGTTTAATAAAGCTTATAACACAGCAATCCTGACGGCATCGTGGTGTGTGTGTGTGTGTGTGTGTGTGTGTGTGTGTGTGTGTGTGTGTGTGTGTGTGTGTGTGTGTGTGTGTGTGTGTGTGTGTGTGTGTGTGTGTGTGTGTGTGTGTGTGTGTGTGTGTGTGTGACGACTTTAGGTCATCCTGAAATCATGTGCAGCGTATTTCTTTCTTATCCTGTAGGACCAGGAAGTCTTGTGATTATAGTGCCTTGTTATGGTTTCTCTATCTCTCCTTTTTAACCTTCATTCCATTCTCTCCCTGTTACAAGGAGGAGTACAAGGGCAGGATGAGTAAGTAAAGAGAAATGAAACTATCACGTTCTTGGCTGCTCGTTGCCTTAGAGACCAGCAGTGAGCGAGAGATAAATCTGTAAAATCTTCTGATCATCTGTGTGTGTTTGAGGAGGGGGCCTCTGTAGATGTGTGAAGTCAGTGGGTGGAGGGGCTGGAGGGAGGTGGAGGCCGTTTGTGACACACAGCAAAGGAAAGTTCCCACATAACTGGATGCATAAACTGCCCCCCCCCCTCGGTCTGCCTGTCCTGTGTTTTCTCTTGTAAATTGTTACATCAAAGCTGAAAACCAATCCAATTACTACAAATTAGATAAGAGCACATGGCCTAACCTCTGGACCAACACACAGACATGCCACACGCCGATAGATTGTGTCATTGTCTCTGGAGGGATGTGAAAAAAATCAGTGTTAAACAAGGCACCGTGTTATCGTTAGATGGAGATAATTAGTGTTTTTCTGAGGCAGGAGGAAGGCGACGCGTGGAAGCCGAAGCCCAAATACGGACGGCTAACAGGACAGTAATGGTCTAAACTCAGCCAGACATTAATCAGATGTGGTCAACAGAGAGACTGGGCCTGTGTGACCCCTTATGTGAGAGCTGATTACATTTTTACAGCAGCAAATGCCAAACATCCAAGCTGGACGCCGCAATCTCTGATTAGTGTCAAGTAATTCATCAGATACAACAAACAAGTACGGAGGACGGCTGCAGGGAGACGCTGCCTGGCTGCAGTCACATGGGGGGTCAAAGGTCGCTCCGCCAGGAAAACACGACTGGAACAAACAAGAACTTTTTCTTGGCTAAATCGGATTTTCGGCTTATTAACGGGATTGACCCGCAACGCCTCCGCGGGAGAAACACGAGCCCGGAGTGTTTTCAGAAGGAGAGCTGTCAGGACAACAGTGTGGAAACTCAGACAGGTGTGGGTCAGTAAAGCTCTGGTTTATTCATACGAACATGTGGAAAACTGGAGACATCTTTGGTTCTAATCAGCATCTGTAAACTGCGCATATGTACATGTTTATACATGCATTCATCCTATAATTACAAATATTACAAATGGTGAACGATAGGTTGAAGATTCCATATATAAAAACACTGAATGAACCGGGCACAGCTTAGTCTCATTACGTTGCCATGGAAATGAGTAGAATTGTATTCCAGTGAAGGTCATCATACCTTTAAATGCACTTGTACAAACAACATAGTGTGAATATATCAGCTGAGGACATTCAATAAAATCGGTTCGTAACAGAGGAGGCACTTTAAGTACATAATCTGAGGATGCTCATCACTGGAGACGCCACAACCTGGTCACATTCTTCACAAGGACAGAGGTACAAAAACGGCCAAGTAAATTAAAACCACACCGTTAGACATCTCATCGACGCACTGTAAGTCCAGGTCCCCGTCTAAAACATCTGGCTCGTCGTTCTGCCGATTAGCACGAGCTGTCGCTGAAAGAGGCGAGTGAGCAAGAGACTGAAGGGGGAGACGGAGTGAGAAAGGGGGAGGGGGGGGGGGGGCGGTTGAGTAGAGCTGACGGTGTGGGAACAAAGATCACGTCCTTGGACCTCTAATACATTATACACTGTGATTTGCTACAACCTCTCCATCTGTGCATGTGTTCATTAAGGGTGTCGCCATGGCAACCAGAGCGGCAGTGTCGAGACTTAAGTCACCCAGAGGGTAACCTTGCCATTGACAAGTGCACACAGCTGCATCTCTCTCTCCCTCTCTCTCGCTCTCTCTCTCTCCCCCCACTTCAGTCCATCCATTTCCTGAGCCAGCTGCCTCCCTGTCACCCTCCACCCGTCTCCTTACCTCACCCCCAACATTAGTCACCCAAGAGGAGAAGTGTTGGCACCCGTAGCTCCTCACTATAAGACAGCCAGCGCAGCTCCCCCTCTGTCTCTCGCCCACAGAAAACCCAACTTTCTCTGCGTAATGAGATCCAAAAGGACGTCCGGCCGGCCGTCAGCGGCGCTCACTGGGACCTGAAGCAGGACGAGCACGTCCGGCCTCTGTCCTTGTCTAACAGGGGCGTGATGGTGTCGGAGACTTCTGATTGGAGCATGTCGTTCTCGCTGGCGATGATGTGCTTCACCAGGCAGTTGGCCGCCTCGTCGATGTTGATGTTCTCCTGCGAAGACGGGGAAAAAAGAGACGGGGAGATCAACGCAAACGCTTTAAAGGGCGGGAATAAAAAAAAGAAGGGCCGCGGGACCGAGACGCCAGAGCAGGTGGGCGAATCAAGCGCACCATGACTAAACTGAGTAGAAGGATGAAGCAGCAGCCGGCGTCCGTGACGTAAACACGAACAGAGGACGGAAAGAGAAATAAATGACTTCATCTAAATGAATTCTCAACGCAACTAAAACTCTTGTCAACGTTCTGTAATTGTTTAAGGAAGTCCCAAACACCGCGAATACGGAGATTCGAGAGCAAAGCGCACCGCCCTTTGCCACGTTGTATTCAAACACACGGAGGCAGGCGTGCAGCGAGCACGCGCGTTCTAACAAAGGTTCTTTCTCCGTCAATATCTAACAATAGAGGAGAACGGAGGTAGGTGAAGAGCCAGCGCTGATTATCAAGGACACACGCGGGTTTCTAATAGGCGCGAGCAGACGAGACGCTGAATATTCATAGGCTCTAACAGTGTAGCTCAGTGGGACGTGACGTCTCTGCCATGTCGTGATCGGTCAAACTTATTTTTATTTATTTATTTATTTATTTAAACAATACAAAGCCCCTTTCCCTCCTCATTGCGAATGTCTGTAAAACAAACCACATTTGTCGTCTCGTCACAGTGCAGCTTCCACAGCTAAGCGAGTGTCTCCGGCGTGCGCGTGCGGCCGCGCGCGCGCGCGCGCGCCTCGGCCCGCCGCCTGCTTCCCGCCGCCCAGCTGTGAGATTCCTGCGCCACATTAGCTGCTATAATCGGCGCTTGTGATGTGCGTGTCAGCGTGTGGCTGGGTGAATCCTCAGACGCGCCTCGGCGTCTGGAGACTGCTAAAAGTTAATCGTCTCTGCGAGGTTGATGCGCTGAACGTCACGCGGCGGGTTTTTTTTTTTTTTTACCCCGCTTTGATCTGTTCGCTTACGTTGTTTGTTTGTTTACACTGTGGGCACTTGCATAAAACACTGTTTCGGATTGTGTTTATATTAGCTGCCATTCCCTTCCGAGCTCAGATTCATCTTTGAATATAAATGCGGATGTAATAACCTGCATGGCGCAGCGGAGGCTCCTTCCTCCGCGCTCACATATTTACCCTGCAGACACGAGAGCGGTGTCAGTCAGCTGATCTAACGCTGAGCGGGAAAGCACGCGGCTCCCGCGCGCCTCGTGCCAGCCAGCAGGAACCCGCGAAGTGGCGCAGCCCTGAAATAACCCATGCTGAACTCTGAGCCGTAGTAACGCAGCACACGGAGCGTGGCTTCACTCGTATGCAAATGAGGAGCAGGCGTCGCCACCTGAAGGCCGAGGCCGCCTCCACGCGGGGTAATTAGGCGCTCTGATCATCGGTTGGACGCCTCGACGCGCAGCCGCTCCCGGGACCACGTGTCTCACCTTCGCCGACGTCTCGTACCAGCCCGCGAAGCCGTTCTCCTGGCAGAACTGCTCCATTTTTATTCCGTTATTGGTGAGCACGTCGCGGCCCTGGTCGCATTTATTGGCCAGGAGCACAGTGGCCACGTGCTTCCCGTTGGCAAGTGTCAGTTTGGAATCCAAGTCCTCCTTCCATTTGGTGACGGCCTCGAAGGAGGCGGGACGCGTCACGTCGAACACAATGAAGGCGCCCACGGCCTCGCGGTAGTACACGCGGGTCATGTTGCCAAACCTCTCCTGACCTAGAAAACACACATGCACGCAGATATGTACAGAAATGGAGATTAGAGCCGGTCACCGTACATGTGCAGAAACCAATAATAATAATAATAATAATAATTAATGAACTGTAATATCATTACAGTTCAGTTGGATTTTATTCATTTGTGTGTGTGTGTGTGTGTGTGTGTGTGTGTGTGTGTGTGTGTGTGTGTGTGTGTGTGTGTGTGTGTGTGTGTGTGCCTGTGAACCCGTCTGTAAAAATTCCTGAGGGTAAAATTTATTTGATAAGCCCTGTTGGAATGTTGTGTCCACGCTCATTTTCCCATACATCATTTCTGCTGGATCAAAAAATTCAAGCTTGTGGGAAAGACTTTCTTTTTCGTTTTACAGAAGACTTAATGAAAGATGTTTCTTAAAGAAACCGTGGCAGTTTTGGATGATGACAGGAGTTAATATCGTGCGTGGCGAAGCCAGAACATCGAGTGCAGAACAGCTGAGAGACTAAGACGCATTAACTAGTGTCCAGTGTTTCACACCAGAGTTCCTTCTGGAACGTTTCAAATTAAAATATGCTCAAAACTACAGAATCTAAAGTGAGACAGAAGTACAAATTCCTACAACTCAAATGTGAAATAGCTACAAGTGTTTTTTTTAGGTCCACAGTGCTTCTTCATTCACAGGGATGAATGGGCTGAGGACTTAGCAGCAGGAGTGGAGGAGCTGAGTGTGTGATGCTCGCGTCCACGGCTCAGCACACACCTGTGGGACTTGTATAGTGCATACTGACACCCCCCCCCCCCCCCGCTTCGTTCACGCCTCGGCGTCGCCGTGGCTGCCGTGACCCCGTCGACCCGTCAGCACAGGCCATGCAAGACCAGCACCTCCCGGGCCCAGTGTACAGACCCAGTGTACAGGCCCAGTATACGCCCAGTAGACCCAGTATACAGGCCCAGTATACGCCCAGTAGACCCAGTATACAGACCCAGTGTACGGGCCCAGTGTACAGACCCAGTATACGCCCAGTAGACCCAGTATACAGGCCCAGTATACGCCCAGTAGACCCAGTATACAGACCCAGTGTACGGGCCCAGTGTACAGACCCAGTATACGCCCAGTAGACCCAGTATACAGGCCCAGTGTATGGGTCCAGTGTACAGACCCGTGGCCGCTGTCCTCCGACGGAGACGCTCACGCCCAGTTCACAATAAAAGCCTTCTGTACACAAGAGCTTGGGCCTCAAATCTCCCTCACATGAGTTTGAGACTCATGACTGCTTTGCTGGAGAGGGCGCACAGGAGGGGAGAGCGCAGCAGGTCAGAGGATTCTTCTAAAGCTCAGCCGACACTCATGTGAGATGAGACCGCTGTAGCCTTTAGGTTTATGACGTTACCCAACAGCAGCCCAGTCAAACGCTGCCGTTATGAATGATTTCTGTGCTCAACAAACACCACACCAAGGAATTTAAATCTGTGCACGTGTCCTTGTATTATCGTGAATATATGCCCTGAATTTGGCTGCAGGTGAGCAGGTAATATGTAATATGCCATCTGTTGTATCATGTGGTGTCATGATGCTCCTGAACAGGTCACATGATGCTCAGCACGGAGAACAAGGCTGAATTTACGCCACGGAGCAGCTGTGACCGCTGGCGAGTACCGTGGAAGTATGGATCTGGTCTGATATCAGCATAACACGCAATAGTATTCACGAGCGATGTGCGTTCATATGGAAGGTCTCCCACAGGCGCTTCAGGTCTAAAGGTGAACAGGTGATGAGACAATGTGGAACGATAACTCCCAGTAAATCTTAATCACGTCCCCTGTGGAAACGGTTGAAAAACACCAAGATCCTTTCCTGTCTTTAATAAAAAAAAACTAATCTACTATAATTCAACATCTGTAACCTAAATGTCTCTCCTCCTACATGTTGTTTCTTCCTAATATTTAAATTAGTCCAATATCTAACGTGTGTTTACTTTAAAACATAAAGCATATGTTATATTAATGGCTGCAAAACCTTTTTTTATTTAGCCACCTTCAAATTCAGTTCAGAGGTTTAGTTTGTTTCAATATATGGTAGATATTTAGGTAAACAACAAAACAATTTCAGCCAGAAGGACTTATTTTATGATGATTTTATGTTTTGAGTTGTGTTCCAAACTGTAAACTTTTAATTCAGCAACGAAAAGCAGTTTCCACATTCGGTTCGTGCCTTTTTTCCCCCAAAGCCGTGCGTAAAACTCGGACGGTACCTGCGATGTCCCACAGCTGCAGCCGAACCGTCTCCTGCTCCCAGTTGAGCACTTTGAGGGCGAAGTCCACCCCGATCGTGGCTCGGTAGTTGGGGCTGAAGTTGTGATGGACGTAGCGCTTGATGATGCTGGTCTTGCCGACTCCGAGGTCTCCTATCACTAGAATTTTGTAGAGACGCTCCTTGTGGTGGTTGTTCTGCATGGCGACCGAGGAGGGCGAGAGCTGCGCATGAATCCGGCGGAACGGAAAGGGCCGGAGGATGAACGGGCCGACGGGACCGAGGGAGCTGCCGAGGAGGAGGCGGGGAGGCGAGTGCGGCCCGGCCCACGCGGGGAAAGCGGAGCGGAGACGAGTGGACCTTGTGACTCACGCCGGGAAGAGTGGGGAGTATTTAAAGGCAGCAAACCGGAAAGGGCGACTCTGCGTATTTAAATGACTTCAGAGAGAGAGGCAACACAAGACACCGAGGACTGTCGGTCCCCGCTCACACGGCCGCGTTTGCATGTTTGAGACGTGTAATGTGGGCGAGAAGTTACATTTATTCTCTCGAAAATTCTTCTAAATGTTTTTTTTTATTCCATCAAATTAAAAACAATTTCAATGCGATGCTTACACTGCAAGAGCTACAACGAAAAGCAGAATAAAATCGATTCCAAGTCAATTTAGGAGAAATCCCTTTAAAACCTCCACGAGGACTGTTGCTAATCGTCCACAGTGGGACACGGCAGCCATGATGTGACAGATTAGAACTGCGCTTCCCTGAGAGAAAGAACCAACCGTCCTGCACCTGACCAATAAACGCTTTGTATGGGCAGTTACAGCTTCACTTTAACCCCTTTGGCTTGTTGAACACTTTAGCAAACATTTTAACACACTTAATTCATCTTAATAGAAAATAAAGAAGAAAAAAAAAACAAGGCGCCACAGCTCAACGTGTGTGAACCCTCTCTGCTTCTAAACCAGTGCAGTTGATACAGTGAGAAATGCAAGACAAAAACCACAAGTGTCAACTCTGTGTACGGCTGATGGCGGTGAAGCTAAATTACTGTTGACTAGTAACTGCCTAAAATCTTATACAATTACACAGGATAGAAATACAAACCTTCTAAATCATTTGCTGCTCATGGTTCTAGTGAACCTTCCCTTTAATATTGCCTATAGCTGTATTGAGTATCGTTTTAAAACCTGAAATCCAACCCCTCTCATCTTAATAGTGCATATCTTGGCTCTTCTGTCCCCATGTGGCTTGACCTCCCTCACTGCTTTATATTTTCAGCTTCTAAAATGCAACTTGATAAAAAGATCAGCTTAAAAAGGTGCCCCGTCGTCACAGCACCCGCTGCCGTTAGCCTCGGCTCAGCTTCTACAGCTTGGGGATGGGGGTGGCCGCGACCGCAATGCTCTCAATGGAGCACTCGTCGCTCCCCCGTCGGATTCGGAAGTAGCCGTCCTCGCCCCAAGTGGTTCCCCAGCTGTTCTTGACGACCCAGTACTTCTGGCCCGTGGCGGGGCAGCGGCCGTACCCCACCAACAGCACGGCGTGGTTGGTCAGCTCGAAAGGGTTCAAGGAGTCCCTGAGGCCCGTGTGATGGTAGATGCCCCCCTTGTAATTCAGGAAGTCGGGATAAACCTGTGGATACGAGGGGGCAATGGAGACTTACTGTAACAGGACACGAGCTACGAGCAGAAATATGAGCTAGGAAACTACTGAGCAGTCGCGGTACCTCGAAGGCCACCGCCATGGGCCCGTTCTTCACCAGCTCCATCATCATGGCCGCCTCACTGCAGCCGCCGTAGAAGCCGCCCACGTAGCCGTACTCCGCCGCGTACGTGCGGCCGCACTTCTTCGGCACGCCGCACGGCGAGTTCTTCGCGATGTACGGGAAGCACGACTCGTCCACGATGCCGAAGTCCTGCGCGTACTTCCCAATCAGGTATGGGAACCCCCCGTCGCAACCTAAGACGAGAAGAGAAGTGGGTCGCATCCTGTTGTGCGCAACGCATTCAGCCCGTGGCTGCCTCGAGACGCGAGCAGGGTGAAATCTGCTACGTGGTCACAGGCTTCTTTCCAGGACGCCATGAAATGAGCGAAAAAGCACTAATGCATGTTATAGAACACTCTACTTCCACAAAAGGCAGTTAGGACACGCTTTACTCAACACTTCAATAATACTTGTTCTGATTAGGCAGTGCAGCCCAGAGTTGTTCAGCAGTACTCCCAGCATCACTGTGCACAACAAGACGACTGTCAAACTGTGGCCAATGAAAGCCTGGAGTGAAGAGGCGCTGGTTTACCCTGGGAATACTCCGAGCAGGACACCACTTGCTGTGGGCTGAGGATGGGGGTCTCGCTGTTGTTGGTGAGGATTCGGATGCGAGCTTCCAGCATCCCCATAGAGGCGAAGGAGTAGCAGCTGCCGCACGATGCTGAGAGAGAGAGAGAGAGAGAGAGAGAGCGAGAGAGGGGGTTGAATCGCAGATATTTGCATATATGTCCTGAGGTTTCTGCCACAGCACAGACACACAACAATGGAGCAGGGCACAGTCACCACTTGGATCCATAGCGCGAGACACCACGCTCTTAATAAAACCCTCTGCAGAAACAAATTAAGTTGGTCGAAGTGGGGCTGCAGGGATTTGCAATGTGGTTTAATTGTGGCAATGATTCAAGTCGGGGTGACACCGAGAACAGTTTTTATTTCGGTCTATTAAGACTCTTAAGCGTAATAAGGTTTAACAAGCCATCGTTTAAAAGACAGAACTATACTAGTGGGGAAACCTCTGCCTCACTAATAGGATCTAATCAGTTCCTAAGGTGATTCTGGTGAGTCTTGCGGTGAAATTTTAATTTGTTACAATGTTAAAGCCAGTGCTGCTGAGTCGCAAACAATAAAAAGTGTTCAGAGTGTTGGAGCTGCTTTGACTCATAGGTTTTTTTACTCTCGGGAAGCATCGAGTCTGTCCACACTTCTGACTTGGCGGTAAACCAGTCGACGAGAAAGTCTCACTGCTGCCACTGTAAAAACCAAACTCATTTATTTTCAGTGCCGACACGTTTTGTGAAGTGGGCCGAAACCCACTAAATCCACCGGATTCCCAGCACTGTGGCCAAATAAGGCCCTCTGCAGCGGCTGGAACGCTCCAGTCCTCTCCAGATGCTGAAGCCGGGCCCTGCAGACGCCCTCGCGCGCTAAACCACCCAGCAGCACGCGTCGCCTCCTCCATTCACACACTCACCTTGGTTTCGCACGGGGCTCACGAAGTTGACGCCGTCCACGTTCCTCCAGTCCCAGCGCTCGGGCAGAGCCGCAGCCGCCGACGCCACTCCGGCTCTCATTGGCGCGGGGCGCACGCGGCTAAATGGGGAGAGAGTATTATAGTATTATACGTCCGCAACAGCTGCTAGAGCTTCAGGGACGACAGGAGCGGCGCGTTAACGCTCACGCGGGGACGCGGGAGGAGGAGCCCCCGGCTCGGAGGTGCATCTGCTGCCGGGTGTAGCGCTCGTTCTCCGGGTAGGGAGCGGCCCACCACGACTTCTGCACAGCGTTGATGGCGTCGATGAAGCCCCGGCTCACTTTATACGGCCTGTCGCGCACGCTGGAGGGGTGAAACGGCACACGAGAGGTCGGGTTAAAGGCGACGGCGGCGCCCGTCAGCAGGCGAACGCAGGCGTGGCTCGATTACAGTATTCTGTTAGTGTTGCTGTGTTTAACACGCAGCGTTGACACCCCTCGTTTGTCCCAGTTATGATTTTACAGATGGATTCTTATGGATATTCATGTACCCGCTGCTGAGGGATGGCTCAATATCCGTGTGGGGTGGTACCGGTTTCACTTTCTTCCCCACAAAACAGGCCCAGTTGTTCCCCAGGACGTCGTGAACCCAGCCCGGCAGGGTCTGGTCACAGTAGCTGGTCACTTTAGGGCCCTGCTGTGTGTACTGCAGGTGTAAGGACAGTAAAGCTCATTATATTCAAATACATATTCATGGTTAAAAAAAAAAAAAAAAACAGTGTTATAAAGTAATGACGGTGCAGAAGTCTAAAATTCCCCTCTTTTCTCCTCATGCTGTTACAGTCAGCCAGCATTAAAGTATGAGGAAGTTCAAAACAGCTGGCCTGTGACGTCTCAGTCATGTGAGAGTCAACACATGACTATGAGATTACCCTCAAATATAGTTTATAGCTCACAGACGCTGTCAGATGACTGACAGCAAACGCAGCGAGAGTTTTTTAGGGTTCTCAACTTGCAGAGGGAAGTGAAAAGCTCTCATTAACCACCCATAACGAGTTCAAGTTTGACTGTGTGGATTTTGTGCTGAGCTCAGCAAAAAGCAAACAGACAAATCAGCGGAGCTATGATGAATCAAGCTTGGACTGGAGGTTTTATCACCGCCGTCATGTGATAACACTGAGTAATCCACTCATCCACTGTGGCTGCTCCTACCTTGAAGAAGGCAAACCACTTGTAGCCGTTGATGACCACCTCGAAGCCCTGGTTGTAGATGAGGGTGAAGAAGCCCACGTGGCCCAGCTCGTCCGTGGCTACGGACAGTTTCTCCAGGGTCACGGTGGCCGTGCTTCCACCTGTAGCTGTGGAGGAACATCACAGTAGCGTTTCAATTAGAGATGCAGCCTTTCAGAGTGCGGGATTTGTTTTAAGATACGATGGGCAGAATTCATGGAAGACTAAACACGCCATCAATCATTATATGTTCATATGTTACACTTAAAGAGCGAACGCTTATTAAATCAGACAAAGCGGAAGTGCCCGTGGTCACGTCCTGACACGCGGGATCTTTCCAGCCGCTTCATCCCCGTCGGTTCTGGCGGGGATGGAGGTTCTGGTTCCTCTACCTTCAGCGGAGCAGTTGATGCTCTTGTCCTGTCCGCCTCTGGACATCTGGAACACCCACGTCCCCAGCAGGTCCTCGTAGGTGCAGTTGGCCGGCGTGTCCCCCCACGAGCCGTCGACCCACAGCAGGAGCACGCACACCAGCACGCCGCGCGGCAGCATCTTCACGTGCGTCGTCCGATGAGGTTAAAAGCAGCTAGCGGTTCGGCCCCGACCCGCTTCGACTCCTCTTCTGACCCTTGTCCACTGCTCTTTGGTTGTGCAAAGTGAAACTTTTATCAAAGACACTGACTTTAGCTTTCATTGTCAAGATAGTTACCTGAAGCTAGTAAGTACTTCCCGGAACACCGTCGTTGGCTAGCAGTATTGCTAATGATCGGTTGTCAGCTACAAAAAACTAAATCCCGCAGATTTTGAGATGGTGTGACTGAGAAAAGAACGTGTTGCTACATTAGCTCATGGTAAATTACTTTATTACTTAACGTCTAATCTTTAGCACGCGACGAGTGGCTCAACGACTGTCTACGGATCAAATACAGAAGCAAACGGCGATAACTCTCTCGACTTAAGTAATGTTGTTTCCTCTTTGATTTGGTTTCGTTTTCCTCGTCATATGACACGACGTGTACGCGGACCATCAGGTGTTTCCTGTAAAACTTAATTGATTAACTAAATTAGTTGACCGATGTCTTTTTGGACGATATTTTAGTTAAATATTAACAAACACTTAAATAAAACGCAGCCATTTAGCTGAGTCATAATGGCCGTATAAAAAATAAGAAACTATTTAGTTGCTTAGAAGTTAAAGGAAACATGACAAACATGTAGACGCGTTTTCAAGACTCGAAGGCTTAATATACTGCATGTAACCAAGCTACGTTCAATTGGATCTAGGAGCAAAGCAAAACACGTATAGTTGACATCATCACATCAGGAGCTTGTGGTGTTTGTTTGTGAGCAGCTGCAAATGCTCTGACACACAGAGAGCTCACATATCGCCCACAGGTTAAGAGAGCGCTTGAACGCATCCGGGCCGCAGTGATCTTTTCCATCTGTCCGTGTGCGTCGCTCAAAAAGGTCTTGTTGATCTGTTATTTGTCTCCTTCACGGCCGGCTGTTTTTTTTTTTTTCTAATGTTGTTTTCTGATAATTTCTCTGCAGGAATCCTTTCATTCTTTTTCACTCCGAGAGATTCTGCTTGTCTGTGTGCATTTATTTGTGTGCAGGTGTCATTGTGCCTAATCGGTCTGTAGTTAAAGGGGTTAAAGAGCTTATTTTAGCAGGGAGGCACTTAAGGCAAGTGCTGGAGGCTTTGATCACCATAGTAACCATGACATGGACTGACTCATCTCCTTGACAGACCATAATAAGCACTCATCTGAAGAAGCCACTGAAGAGGTATTAGTCATGCAGTCTCATTAGTGCCATTACACTGTTTGTGTGGAAGCATGAGTGTGTGCATCGGTATAGGCACGTGTGTATGCTGCTGTTTAGGTGTGTGTGTGTGTGTGTGTGTGCGTGCGTGCGTGGTGACGCAACAATGCAAAAGCGAGGCGCAGAGAGCAGAGATACAGAGACGGGGGGTTGATGTTATGAATGTTAACAGCCTGAACCCACTGAGTTCCCCGTCAGTGACTCACTGGAACGCGTGTTTCAATCTTGATATTGTTCTCGCTTCCACTGGCAGGAAATTAAAACTCAAGTGACTTTGGCTTCTGTTATATTGGCACCCACATATTTGTTTCGTGCTTGCTGGGCACCCCCCCCCCCCTCCAGCATCGCGCCTTCTCTTCCTCTTCCCGTCCTCCGTCTGTCTGCCGTCCCCTTGCTGTCACTCTATTCTTCTGGGGTGTGCTGTTTAATTTGTTGTGCGTTTCCCCAACACACATCCGAGCTCCTGTGAACGCTAACGGACCCTGATGATTTATCACTGTGTAACCTCATCTGTCCACTCCACCTCCAGCCTCTGTGCTCCTCTGTGTACAGTCGTAGCGTGAGCGTCTGCAGAGCCTCCGTCTGCGTTTCCCTCCTTTACATTCCCTGCACAGTTCCTCGCCCCCCGACACGCCGTGAACTCCCTGCCTCCGTTCTGCAGCGGCCATTTGAGCGTTAGCACTTAGCATCCCTGGCTTTTGTGGAGGTTAACGTCAATGCAAACTGCAGCCGTGTGGGCGGAGCCTCTGGACGGGCCGCAGCCTTGAGCTGCTAACGGTGCATCCTTCACATGTGAATGAAGTCGTGTGAAGCGGCTTCGCGGCCTGATACTGCAACCATACGCACACACCTACGCTGTTGTTACATGCGTTCATACCCACACAAGCATGCATGTACAGCCCACTATACACTGTACTACAGCTTACATCTATTGGCAGACATCTCTCAGCACCCATTGCACTCCCTATAATACAGTTTACATCCTGTAGTATTGCATAATATTTTTAAGCCGTTCGTAAATACTCCCATCACATGTACTGATGTGAATGTTTTGAACTGATTGTGGTTGAGGATTAAATCGATGCATGTATTTTTAGTGACAGACATGACGCTGGGTCATGATACTGGAATCCAGCTCATGACATTAAGCGCTTCCATCTCTACACACATTCTGAATCCCTTCCTGTCCCTTTGTGGCCCGTTGCCTCTCAATTGATTCAATTTATTTAAATTACAGGCCATTTATGACAATTTGGGCATCTCATTTTGTAGAGAATCATTTAGGATGCAGACTGGAAACGAGAGACGGAGAGAAACACAAGGAGGTGAATCTGAGAGAGAAAGAAGGCGCGACAGCTTCCTTCCCCTCACCTCCGTCCATTAAGGTAAATGAAGAAAATGTGTTGAGGGCCGACTGGCACCGACGGCCCTCTGCCACACTGGCTGCTGTGTCACTCCGACACCGAAGTGGCAAATATCACCGGAGCCGTGAAGGTGCTGTGTGGCAGCTTCCGCTCATTGGGTTCAGTGTGTAGGAGATTCACAGACGGCTGAGTTCATTCATCGTGGGCGCTAAAACCAGGAGTTTGTCCAACTGTCGGATGCGGTGAACTCACCCTTCCACATGTAGAAACTTTTAAAAGAGCATTACTGCAGAGATGAAGATGATTTGATATGTAGCGTAAAGAGCTGCTTCTCATCGTTCGTTATTATGAAGGACAGAACAGACAACGAGGTCAGCCATTCTTTATTTTAATAATGATTCCAATAGTTCAGGTCTGTAGTACTTTTACACAATGATTTATCAATGACCAGTTTAAGGGCCCCACAAATGTTGTGTCACATCCCCGAAAGAACAAGCGAATAACAGAACCGCGTCATCGTGAAGAGCTGTAGGTCAGAGTGAGAGGGCGACTTGTAAAAATCCACCCGCTTAATGCCACAGTGCAGTGGGAGCACAGTGTTGCCACTGAGAGCACAAGTGCTCCACAAAAGCTCTTAGTCACACGTTCTCTACCGCGACACCGCTACGTTTCTGGACGCCGCCTGTTGCTCACGCGGCAAAAGCCCGGGTGCCAGTGGTTCTTCTCAGATCCCACTAAGTGCTAGCTCCTCAGCTGCTGCCACTGACTGCATGACACGGGGCAGAAAAGGAAGGGTGAGATGCAACAGAGAGCAAGTATTTTAGGAAGAGGAATTAATATCATAATAATATAATATTATATGTAATACGAATTAGGATTCATAGGCATTATGTTGCCAAATAGGAGGACAACACCACAGGAAATAATGTCTGTCTGTTTTATAATTACCATCTGGTTGTTTTAGTCTATTATATCATGATGTTCAAAGTTCATAGAAGTCTACAAAACAACCTCATGCTGCTAATTTCACTGCATGTTTTGTTTCGGAGCACTGTCTTCATAGTAAAAGTGGAGGAAGCATCCCATAAACACTGCTCACTCTCCTTTCACCCTCCCAGTGGTCACAGAGCAGTTCAGCTATCACAGGCATCACCACAGGCCAATTTGGAGTAAGATTAAAAACTCATTAATTGGGAGATGAGAAGAACTCTGGCAAAAGCCGCTGTTGTTCTTCCTGACTGGTCTGCCGGGAGTCTTCACAAAGCCTGTGAACACGGTTCCAGTGACAGCGACAACCAGTTCGGATCAAAGCGCAGTCTGAACGCGGGTAATGCGGGATATCAAACCTCTCTGTTTGTAGCGTCGGAGGCTACGATCTGAAGCTGATCTCTGGGCACAAACAGTAATTGAACATAGAATCTGTCCAACGTAGACATCAGCCACACACACGCACACACACACACGCACGCACGCACGCACGCACGCACACACACACACATACACACACACACACACACCTCATCAAGCCCTCACTAAAAAGCCACTTAGAAACATGTATTTTCCAAACAGCTACAGCCGTATATTTTCTCACATTTCACAATTTACAAAGCTGAGTGAAAATATTAAATAGATAATCAAATACCCAAATATAAAACCATTTCCATTACTATCACACCAATATATAGCATCAAATTACATTCTACATTTCTGAACAGCAGGAAACTAAACAAACCAACATAACTTAAAAAAAAAGTCAGTTTCATTAGAAGTAATTTATTATTATAAAACATTCCTGGCGGTGGATAAACACTACAGGCATCCTTAAAAAACTAAAATCACTGAACTGAAGCCTAAATATTTATCACATGTAGGCTCATGGCACTAAGAAACAGAAGCTCAAGTAGATAAAACTTCCGTTTAATCGTATTTCTGTGGTGTTTATCCATCCCAGCCCACAAATGCAGCAGCACTTAAAAAAAAAGACCAGAGCATGTTGGCACCGAGTGCGAGAGTCTATGTTAACGACACTTTGATAAAACACCAGCGGAGTCCGGGGACTGGACTCCTTGCAGATATGTTGCTAAAATAAACTAGTTTGTGTTCATCATCAATTTTCATTTCAGTAACAGCTATTTTCTGCCAGGAGCGATTAAATATTTTTAAATAAAAACAGTTCAAATATATTCTCGCACTGCTCACTAAAGAGAATTTAGCTTATCTCACCTTCCATTAAATCTGTTTATGTGGCCTTAATTATTATTTAATGAGCAGTAATAACATAACATAACTTCATTGGTTTCCTCATTGACTTCACCAACACTCAAAATCAGACTTCAACACTGAGGTATGAACAGGGATTGTGTTTATGTCCAAATGTGAAGAGGATCAGTGACTGAAAACAACAAGTGACTCACTCGTTAATACCCATCAGGCCCTGCAACGATACCTCTGTGTCATACAGTATGTTGTAATGTCACAGTTTAGTTTGGGTCTTTTCTAAGTGGAAACACGTAATGAAGTTAAATTTACTTCACAAACCGTCAATACACAGCGTGGTGCCTTCTGCCTGCACAACGACGACACACACAGACCTGCTACAGAAGTTATTCCACATTCTCATCAATCCTGAAACCAAATTAATAAGCACACGACTCCTCTGAGATTTCTAACCAGTATAAAGCAAAAACTAACTTATTATATCATAAAAGTCCTCTGCCCTATGGAACCTACTCTCACAATACAAGTCATTTTACTCTATTGGCAAACATGAACACATTTTACACAGAGCAACATTCAAATGAGCAATCTGACAAATATGCTGTTGATGACTTATTTGAGACCTATAGTTGTCAAACCACAGGCCGTGAACAGCTTGAGACAATTTTGATTTGTTCGTTTTTTTGTTGTTTTCTTAAAACAAACCAATAACCAGTACTGTAGGGATGCGCTCGATTTTTAAACAGATTGACCTCAGCCTAGAACTACAACCTCTGTAATTTAGTCAAATGTTTGCCACAAACTCACATCAGCATCTTGTTATTAAAACAACAAAAATGAATTAGTGAATCCACTGAACGACACTTAAGAAGGTTTCACCCTGACACATTAAGCTGACCTCTATCCTGCCCTGGCTCCCTTTACAACCATGTGTCTATGTGGTGTTTACACAGTAAACATACTTCTATTTTCTGTATCAAATCAAATGAAATGAACAAGGGTGGCGGCTGTGGAGGCTTTCCATCTCGCGGCAGAGACCTTATGAGATCGCCAGAGTCCTAAACAGTGCTTTGTAATTTATCATCCCTGAGGGAACAATTCCCGTTTCCACTTGCCTCTTTATACAGACGGTCAAAGCTCAGGGTCAGCTTGAGTACAGTTCACCTGGAGATGGAGGGGAATAAAAGGCTTCATCTGAAATGGGTGCTCGCTGCGTCACCAGCCTCCGTCACTCAGCGTGACCTCGATAATAAAGAATTACCATATTAATGGCAGAGTTGCTGCACTGGGTTGAATTAGACTGTACAGCTGTACCTAATAAAGTGGCCAGTGTGTGTCTTTATTCCTCTGAACAACAGATGAGCATTTCTGGGTTGGATTGTTCTTATTAGTAAGTATTTTCCAGCACAGGGATTATCTGTTCAATTCTGTAGAGTGCATTTGAGATGGGCCGACATCATCAGGAGATCATCTTCTTGGCAAGCAAGGTTTGGCTCATCATAATCACCATCCTGTTTTGCTTGAATATGGGGGGAAACATCAATTTGACTGAGATCAGATTAATGTCACTGGCAGTTTTCTGTGATCTTTTAGGTAGGGCTAAAATGCCAAGCCCTGTGGTATTAACACAAATATCTCACACTTTGTCATGTGCACATTATTATTAAATTGCTCTACGGAGGCAATTATTAGGCATTTGTCATGGAAGATGTTTGAAATCCTCTGATAATTACTGCCAGATTAGCAGCAAGGAAACTCTAATCCTGATGCTCTTTCAACCCAGTCCCTTGTTAATGGCTATTTACTGTTGGTGCTATGCTGTTTTAATGTAAAGCAAGGGAATTCCACAGAACGGAGCAATTACAGAGAATAAGATGGCAGGAGATGCAAGTGCTGATGCCGCCCTTTTCTGCAGCGGCAGCTCGCAACTGTGGAGCCTCACCCAGGGGGGCTGATAGCACACGGCCGAAGTGCTGAAGCAAGCTCCCCGTTACTCATGTTCTAAACACCATCAGCGAGAGCAGCTCGGGCGCCGCCTGTAATCTCTGCACAACAGAAAGGAGGAGCTACGTCGGATGGAAACGAGCAGTCCTCCCATTCAGCCCCAGAAACAAAGGCGTCCGTACAATTATCTCGGCTTCTGATTGTGCGTATGCAAGTTTATTTGGGACTTAAGTTCACTCTCCGCTCTGAGACAAACTGCAGCTTATTGGAGGACGTGCTTTAAGAGCGGGTGCACCTCTCGATGCAAAAACAAAAGGAAGAAGAAAGCGAAGACGACGCGTTGGCACGCACTTATCACCCGAGCTCAGCATCGGTCATCAGCACATCAGAAAGGAAGGCGGCGAGCGACAGACGCTAAAGACCAGACCTCTGCAAAAATAGGGAGTCACACCTTCCTTGTAAAAAATGTCTAAACATCCTTTTCATTAAATATATATATGTATATATATGCAAATAAAAATGTAACACACCTACCCACCTCCTTGAATTGTCCACCCGAGGTTACAGAAGGATGAAAAAGAACAACTACCACGTTATTAATGGTCTAAGAAACCCCCTCTGACGCGCAGCCTTTATACATACGTGTAATATTGCTTTAACACTGGAAAATGTGAAATATTTATATAGAAAATATCTAAAACAATAAAAACAGTTTAACATTTACATTTTTTTCTTTTTTAGGAAACCACGTGTTTACCCACAAGGTAATAAGATCACCCCCCACCCCTTTGGCACAATAATCATTTTCATAATAATTCTTATTATATTATTAAATTACAAGACATTTGAATAGGAATGGTCACTCACATTCAGAGCAGTAACACAGTTTCTGTAGTCATAACACATATTGGTACTGTTTGTTATAACATGGTTCAAAAACATCTTTTTTTTCCTTTTTTCACCTTTGTTGATATGTAACTAAATTTACTTTCATCTGAAACGAAACAGAACTGTCTTTGCATGCCCTTATTATGTACAGAGTCACTTTGAATTGGTTCTTGCTGGCTACCGTGGAGCAGAAATACCGCATGAAAGGGCGAAGCCGGAGTGTATCAGTAAGCTGTTACTGCAGACCAATGCATCCGCTAAGGGAAGCGGGGAGATCATGAGCGACACTTAGGAGCGGTGATTGTTATTGTGATGCCAACAGTCACCTTTGATAAAGGGTGAGATGGACTAATCCAAACCCGTCCCAGAGAGAACATCCCTCATGTAATGTAAAATGATTGCGTTTCGTACCACGGTCTTGTCACTTAGCTTTTCTTGTTTTCCCTTTGTTAAGTGGTTTCCCTGTGTGGAGGGAGCGAACGGAATATCAAGGCCACATTTGCCACAAGCATTTCAGTGAATGCATCCAACTGCACTTCTTATTTCCCTATACTCTTAAATGCTATTAACAGTAAGTGTTGCCACATGTAAAGACAATAGGTTTTATTTATCCACATACTTTCTAAACAAAACCTCAAATTAAATTAGACATTTGGAGTTTTTCAGTATTCCGCTCTGTTTAATGAACATGTTTTTAATGTGTCCTTCGTGCTAATTAATGCATTCTATAACACAAACACTCTCCTACATAAATGTATTAGATATTTGTATTGCCCCTTTGCAGAAAACCTAGTTCCTGTATTGCGTGTTCACATTCCAAACAATGACATCTGGGCAGGGTTTCGTTTTTTTGCATTTCTTCAATTTTTGACCTTTCTTGCTGAGTTGAATGACAAACCAATAGAACAGTCAAGTTGGTCAATATGCAGCTCCAGCTAGAAGCCAGTCGATGGAGCCAGACTGTAAACAAGGGGAAAGAGCTGGCCTTTGCAAAGGTGAGAAAGTCCAGTAGAAGCACCACCATGGTTCATTAACCAACCGATCCTAACAGGTCTGTTTAATCAGTACAAAAACCAAAGGGCAACTGTGGCCACAAATTTCTTTAGTTCTTTGTATCAACATGATGTTGCCAGGCAACCAGATGAGACTTCATTCACCTGACAAATAAGTGGTATTGACCTTCCCATCTATCTCTCAGCAGGAAACTATGCTTCCATTAGCTGTTCTCTGTTTATTTATTTTTTCAACATTGTGCAACAATACTGAAGACACACAAACCAAACATGGCGTGTTGTATAGTAAACCAACAAAGAGGTTAAAGAAACACAGGAAATAAAGAGCTGTGGAAAACTGTCCCTTAACGTGATGAGTACAATTTTAATTTCAAATTTGATTTCAAACGCCTTCTTGTTTTTGACATAGAGACAGAATATATGGTCCAAACTCCTAACCTCTTCTCTAAGTGTGAGCCCAGACTCCCCTTTAAACATAGCTCATGTCGGCTCCTTGTATTCTCTATCTTATTATTGCGGTCACTAGCCAGAGATCACCACCCCAGGTTGGAACGTAGACTAATACATTAATTCAAAGCCAAACACAAAATTCATTACTGCTGATGCTGCTCCAAACCGCCTGTTAATCACCAGGATGCAATACCCTGAGATACTATTCTCTGGCAAAGAACCACGGCCTCAGACCTAGAGGAACTGACTCTCATCCCAGCCACTTCACACTCAGAGGCAAACCATCCCACTGAATGCTGCTGAAGGTCACAGCCAGCAGAACTCATAATCATAATCATTACTCATAATCTCCAGAGAGCACAACTGCAACTCTGAGGGTCCACAAACTGGATACGCCTCTCCCTCAGGCTGCGCCCTAAGACTCTGACCATAACAACCACAAACCCACTGACAACATGTTTGACTTACAGAATACAGACACAGATGAACCTGTTACACAAAGACCGGCTGCACATATCATCGACTCTGGTATCCTGTACTGTGTCCACACATGAGACACCCTGAGGGACACACAAGCCTTCACGCAGACTGGACTGGCTAACTCCCATGACCAGGAAGTATCCTTGCAAAGGTAGAGAATAGAAAACATGTTTCAGTGTCTTCAGTATTAATGTACAATGTTGAAACAAATGAAGGAAAATGTGTCCAAATTCCTGAATGTGCTAAAATTTCATTAAGTCCGTATGACATCCTGGTAATTTCCATCTTTCTGCTGTACTAATATTTTTGATTTGAATGGGTTGGGTGTCTAATGGAGGATAAGTCTGACCTTAATTTAATTCATGAATGCCTTTCGACGTTCTGGCCCTGTTTCCATTCACTGTGTGGAGAATCTGGTCTGACTGTGATTGAGCTTCTCGCTTGTATTAGTAATAATAATGAGATGGTGAAATGAGGCCTGGTCTTGCTAGTCCCTCCTCCCCCTCTTTCTCCTGTCAGACACACAGATACAAAATGTTTGGTCCCATCTGCTTTAGGAGTCATGTAAAAAATATACATTCAAACCTCTGGAGGAAAAAAAAGAAAAACTAAAAACTGAAATATTAAAATAGGATAAAAGGATAAAGACAGAGCAAGGGAAAGAGGGACCGCACAAAAGCCAGGGAACCGTTTGGAGGATGAATGGATAAAAAGATGATTTTGTGCGACAGTTCTTCAAAGTCACATGTAGCCTGGTGTTTTAACACAATGCACTTTTGTCAGATGCAAGTTTGATTCAATCAGCCCAGACAAATCTTTGAACTCTCATTTATGTACAGTGTATTCCCTTACGCCGTATCGGTTTGCGTGTGTAAGCAAACACTGTATTTATGTGCCCTTGATAGCGTCTGTTTAGTCCACATAGGCGTTAGTTTGACCTCACCTTCACTGTCGTGCTGCCTCAACACTTAATGAGACATCCTGCCTCATAGTGGCTCATTAACTAAGGTACAGCAAAAAAGCACAGAAACACACACACGAGTCACGATTTCTAATTAGTCGACAGCCATGTTCCCTTAAGGCCACTGCCCAAACCTAAATCATAAGCAGCTGTAGACCATCAAGAGTGATTCCTGGCTGTACCGACACCGGAGACAGACTGTATAGTGGCCGTTTCCCAGTTCTTCGCGCCTCACTTTTGAGGGGCAAATCGAAACACAATGTGGCCAAGCTTCTCAGACTCGCATCTCGCTGCAAACATGTAAACACAGACACAGTTGGGTGTCTTCACCAACCAGCCCTCCGCGATGCCTTCACCTCGGATTTTTACCTTGCATCCCGTAGGAACGAACAGGTTTCTCTCTAACCATCCTCCTCCTGTTATGACCTGTGCTCTTTTTGAGGGCTCGTCTTTGCTTCTGCGTTTCTCGCCCTGTCTGCCTCACAGCGAGGAGGAACTCTGGCTGTAGTTTCTGAGTGTCAGTCTGCTGTACCTGGGCGAAGGAGGAGAGGGCGGGGGATGGGACGGCACCGGGGGGAGACACAGACCCGTTTCTGAGATAGGAGAGCCGCTGCTGGAGGCCAGGGAGTCGCGGAACGGCGACGGAGGAGTCAAAGCAATCAGCTCCTCCTCCAAGTCCGCCCCTCTTAGCGGCGAGTCAGGGAGACAGGTCACCAGGCCTCCTCGCATGGGAGAAAGCGAGGGGGAGGTCTGCGGGGGAGGAGCCGGCAGGGAGTAGGGTGAATGAGGAAGAGAGTGAATGGGACAGCCGCCACGGCCCCCCATGCTGGCCTCAACAGCTGGAAGAGGCTGAACGTCGGCATAGGTGGTGAGGGTGGGGGGCATCTGAAGGTCACGGGGTAAAAGATAGGGGTCGGAGGGGTGAGGAGAAGGGGGGGTGTGTTTGTGCGAATGCGAGTGGGACGGCGAGGGCGAGAGCATCATGCTGTTGAGCTCCGTGATGTTAGCAGTGAAGCGGTTTACGACACAGCTGATCTGATCCATCAGCGAACTCTGCCCCGGGACCGGGCGGTCGTCCACGATGACCAGGCGCCCGTCGCTCCCGACGACCACGGAGCCGCTGCCGGGGCCGCCGCAACTGCTGCCGCTGCCGCCGCTGCAGGTGCTGCCGGGGTACTGGGGGACAGACGAGGTCGTCTGGGGCTCCTCGCCGAAGCCTCCCCCCAGGCGCTGGCTGACCGTGCTGATGGGCGACGGCGTCTGGGGCCGGTACGTGATGGAGTAGCGCTCCTCGGCCTCGGAGAGGTCGTACAGGGTCTTGTCGGTGCCGGCGTCAGGATGGGAAGGAAGGGACGACATGGAGGGGAGAGAGGGCAGGGGGACGTGCGGGGGCAGGTCCCCCCCCCCACAGTAGCGCTCCTCAGACGTCTTGGAGAAGGGCTTGATTATGGCCGTCTGATTGTTCTCCTTCTTCTTGATGTGGAAGGACAGCCGCTGCCACAGGTGGTTTCCACGGGAACTGCTGCGCTCCGTCTGTGCCCACGACACTGATTTACCGTTGGAGCTGCAGAAAACAAAGTGGAGAGAAAAAGTTTAGCTTACGGAGGCAGATTTATCAGATTAAATATTATTTTTACATCATTTAAACATAACTTTCATTTGTCTATTAGCATATAGATGACTGATTACTGAAAAACTATTAACTACTCTGTAATATTCTATTACATTTTCATATACAGATGAAGTCTTGACTCAACAGAATATCAGTTCTACCTTATATGCTGAGCAATTTCATTACAATTAATTTTCTGTTACTGGCAGTAAGCTGTTTATTTTTCTTGTGAGGTTCTCTATTCCTCTCTATTTTTCTTTCTGACTTACATTTTTATCCACTTTTGTCTGCTTTACATCAGCCATGGTGCTTTGTCCCCTTCCCCTTTGCTTCTCATCCTTTTGTCAGGTTAATTAGTGTGATTAATCTATAGTGGAACTCCTGAATTAAACCTCACGCCGCCGTGGTTGGAGGTGAGAAACAGTGAAATCACCCTGCAGACGCATATGCTCACACACACACATACAGTAGTCTGTATGTGACAAGGCACAGGCACTACAATGTCCTCATGTGATCCCTGACCTGCTGAACAGAGACACATGTTGCACATTCTAAAGGAGAACACGAGTGATCCTATTTTATCTATATATGTCTCATCCAGCTGTGAGGCTGATTTTAATGTCTGCTCCTCGTCAGTAGTTCAAACATCAGTCAAGGATTCTTTTAAATATTTCTTCTTCATTCCCGGTCTGCCGGATTCATGTCCGACCGTCTGCTCAGACTACACAATGACAGCATCTCAAAAGGCGGCCGCTTCCGGTCCTGTGATGGAGAGATAGACAGCCCTGCCAATTACCACCACCCACAGAGGACTGCGGGACCAAAAGAAACGGGGAGTGGAAAAAGTGGAATAAAAAGGAGCATAGATGGAGACACTCCTGACATTACTCATACTGTAAGAGCGTGATTGAAATCTTGCTTGCCAAGCAGGGCGAGCTACAGTAACCTGCTGACAAACGGAAATGTGAAATCTTGTCTTTTCCTCCCTTCGCATTCTGGACAAGAGGCTGTGCATTACTCCCTTTGTGTCCTTTTGATTGGTTTCTTGTCGCGGATGGCTTTAAGCTTGTTGTGAAAGCTATCATGTCTTTTTTCACACTATTGCTTTGGCCTGTTCTCATATTTCATCTTTTTGTCCGTGCCCCTCTCTTCATGCTTCTCTCCATTTAGATTCCTTTCCAAATTTTCCTCCCACCCTGCTTCTCCTTCCCTCTTTGGCATGTGCGGGAGGCAATTGTCTCCAGGTCATGTAAGGGTCGGAAGAACAGTCAGGGAGACTCAGGGGCATTCAGAGAATCAATCTCTCAGAGAGCTCCAACACACACAGGCACCATTAACGGCGTCACAGTGGGGCAATTACAGAGATGGTGCCTTGGACTGTATCCGAGGCTGTGCTGGCATTAACCTGGCCAACAAGCCTCTAAAAGGCACACACACACACACACACACACACACACACACACACACACACACACACACACGCATCTACCTGAGTGTCTCTCCAGTAGACCCTCTGCGTTTCCACAAGTTAACCAGACTGGAGGAGCGGCTGGCAGCTGAGGAGGATTTGCCGTCTCCCACGTGCATGCGCACCACTGTGCTGGTAGTGAAGGCACTGCGCACGTTCCGCTCTGGCTTGGCTAAAATGATGTACACCTATAAAACGAAATAAATATATTATTCAAACATGGCTGGACCGATTATAGAAGAACCTTGATTCAAAAATGCAAATGCACTGAGAGCAAAACTTTACAGCGGGTTATTTCTTGGGAATCTCAGTTGTCTACAAAAAACCTCTTTGTAAATCCCCTTTTTGAAGGACTTTTATTATGTGGTATTAAAATTATAACTAATGAAAAAGGAAAAATACCTAAATTAAGCTGTAGGTAATTGTTTTTATTGATTGCATTTCTGTTGTTGAACCAGAACTAACTTTCTCCTTGAACGCACATATCTCACCATTACCGTTAAAGTGGAAGAGAAACGTGAAGTAGCTTTAAATTGTTTTTGTTTTTAACTTCAATGCAGGCATTTGGACAAAGTGTTATTTTATGCTTCTGTTAATCTAATCAAAAACTTTGCTTAAACACTTACTTTCAGTTACATCAGTGTGCTCTACGTATGTGCATTACCACTCAAACAAAACAATCTTGCATTCATGCTGCACTGTGAAAAACATGGAAAAGAACACTATTCCTCTTAACATTAAACTTGTGTGTATAGAAAAACATTTCATAACACTGCTATTGTATAGAAAGAATATGCTTAGCCCTTAAGCCTTTAAGGTTGCTGACATATGTAAAATAAGTAACCAAGTTATAATAGGTGTCTCATTCCACAGTGCATTATGTATTAGCACAGTTGCTGTGGTTACATGAAGTTTAAATATTATGGACGGGTTTCGATTAAAGCTACAGTATGTTTGGGTTTCGCTCAGTGATTTAAAGCAGAGCCGTGATGTTTTGGGAGACCAAACATATAAGGAAAGAAACAACTTAAAGTAGGAGCTGTGAACTTTATCTTTCTTACCTTGGGTACAAACATGCAGCACAGAGCCACGGTGGCGCTGAGGCTCACGCTGAAGCACATGGTGATGATTTTGTAGTTGGAGCCAAAGTAGATGGGAACAAAGGCCAGCCAGATGATGCAGGTGGTATACATGGTAAAGGCAATGTACTTAGCCTCATTGAAATTAGCGGGGACGTTGCGGGTCTTGGAGAGAGAAAGAAAAGAATAAATGTGAGAAAATAATGAACTGCTTATTGTGGTTTTGCGTTTTTTTGGCATTCTGGCTTAAACTGGAAAACTACAGTAAAACAGAGCAAGAGAGTGTGACCTTTAATTAGAGGGCTTTACAATAATAAAACAATAAGAGACTGTGTTACACATGGCTAACTCACTGCTTCGGAATTACAGTTATCGTATAATATTTATGCTAATGTTCATAAATACTATATGTGAATTAGGTAAAACACATGGTTCTAACCATGCATCACCTGCCACTGTAATTATAAATAAGCTGCATTTGAGCTTTTGTCCCTCTTTTTTATTCCGCTCTTACACACTAAAGAAAATACATAGCTGTGGGCCATCAATAAGGAAACTATGACTTAATCATCTGTTTGTTCTCTATGTGATCATAGTTACTGCTGTTGAACGGTTGTAGAGCAGCAAATGCATCCACTGGCTCTTACACCTTACTATTTTATATTGTCATTTTGAGGAAGTTAAATTTTGTAATGAACAACATTTAAACTGTTCAGCCAGTACCTTGAAGGCATAAAAGGTGCAACTGAGAATAAGCAGCCCATTATATCCCAGTGGGGCAACCACACCCAGGTTTGTTGTGTTGCAAATTAGGTTGACTTGGCGGATACTGGGGTAGTCATGGATCACCTGTAGAGACATATTGGAGGTTAACGTGACATAGCGCTTATACTAAGCTCAGCATTATAGCTGTTTTTATTATTCTTAAACTTGTGACTTGAAACTTGTGACCTCATAGAGGTATATAAAAGGCACAGTGGAGAAGCTGTGAAAATGATATTTGAACCCTTTGAATACTTAGCTTTGACATGCAAGGCAGACACACCTACTTACACAGAGCTTACCTCAGGTGGCTCCATGAGGAAGAGAGCCACAATGATGCCCAGCTGCAGCAGTATGAGGAGGAAGGCGATGATGAGCTGAGCGCAGGCAGACATGAAGCGAGGCTTCTTTGTACAGATCTTCTTTTTGCTGCCTGCCAGGATCCGAGCGATGCGGTTTGTCTGTAGCCGGGTCCCGAAAAGCAGTTTATACCAAACATATTGGACATAGATGCATCAGACATCATTTCCTTTCACTCACTACACTTTATGTAGAAAAACAATATTCAAAGTCTCTGGTATGAAAATGACATAATCCTCCTTATACCTCTCTTCAAATAATCAGTCTTTACCTTAGTGACAAGCGCAGAGTAGCTCATGGCAGGAGACAGGCCTATTCCAAGCCGTTGGAGGTAGCAGTGGATAAAGTGGGGTTTGGCTATTAGGCTGAAGGTACAAAGGTATCCCAGGCAGATTCCTGCCAGTATGATGTAGCACAGCTCCCTGCTGGACGATTTCACTACCGGCGTGTCCCGGAACCTGAGGACGGACACGTTCCGACAGAAAGAACACATGCAAACACATAAAAAACCTGGTTTCTTCTGTTCACATCCGTATCAGATTCTTGTGACTGACAAGGTACTTGGATGAATAAAAAAAAACCTCAAATTAAATCCACCTAGGTGAAAACTGTAATTGATATTCTTGTTGAATCTGGCACCGTTGGAACCGTTGTTTTCCTTTACAAAATCCGTTACCTGATGAAAACTGCAGTGACAAAGAACGTGGCCATCAGACCGAGGCAGGCAAAGACTACAGCCGCTATAGGTTCAGGGTCTCCCCATCGCAGGTACTCCACTGGGATTGGGTCACAGCCTGGTGGTACAAAACACAGATGCATTCTTAAAATAAATGAGTTGAATTTACGATTTGTTTTTTTTATATGTGTGAAGCCCAGCATTTGGTAGACTGTAAGCATTAATAATATATGTTACGCTGGAGTTAAACCACGATTGATAAAGGATGTGACTCAGTGTGAGGTGGTGAGAGTTGCAGCAGCAAATAGCAGTCTAAATAATTATTATAGTTAATAATTATAACACTATTGCTTTTTAGTAATTCTCTCAAACTTCTTTCTGTGTAGTTCTGACACACACACTTCCTTTTGTCCTCTCATTCAATCTTCGTCTTTCTGCTGTCACTCCTTTTTTAGTTGTACACTCATCCATCAACCTGTCCCTCGTCTATCCGCTAACATGTCCCATATCCGTCGCCATCCTCACAGCTTGCACCTTTCTCATAATTCCTCCCATCCCTTCTCCATCCTTATCTTCTTCACAGGCAGGACAGTAAGGCATCATTAATTAAAGGAGCAGTTCTAATGATGATCCGTCCTGCTGGAATTATCTGGCTGGTCAGTCTAGACATAAAAGAGCAGCAGGGACGCACGAGGAAGGTTTCTAATACTTACAAACCTGTGTGCACAGTACTGCACACGGCAGAGGGAGTAGACAAGACAAAGCAGTCATTAAAAGGACTTAAGTCATTTAAGTCACACCAATAAAGCTCATTAAATTAGTGATGTTGTTAGGTTTAGGGGCATCAACTGAAACCACACCAATATAGGTTATTAAATTAGGAAAGCAGCTAGGGTTGGGGGCATCAACCGAATTCTAAGTGCCGAATGGGAGCCAAGGTAACAGGAAAGGAAGTGAGGAGGACGCATTCTGCAAGGTTTTGGTACAGTTACAGGTTTATATCACATAGTAACAGCTCAGTTGATTTAAGTTAAAACCATGTGAGGAATCTGACATCATGTCCTGTTTGATAGTGAATATTCAGACAAGGAATACAGTTGCTCTCCTGCCTGAAGACCATCCAGCCATGAAAATGAATGGGGGAAGGAAACTACTGAGAGGAACTTGCTGAAATTTTGGTTCCACTTAATCCTGATCACATAAATGTGGATGTTGGGGCTGAAAATCCCCGGTCAGCGGTTTTCACATGTGTCTTCTCAGAGCAGAGAGATGTACAGTATTGGCCATGTTGGCAATTTAATACTTAATTAGCTCCAGTAACCTGCAGGAAATTGTGTCTCGCGCCTGACCCTAAGCCAAAGTGGTGCATTGAGGGGACGAGAGGTGCTTGGAGGGTTCAGTCAATATAAAGTTTCAGGGCAAACTCTTTCAAACATTCTCAAACTCAGAATGTGGAACTTGAGCGATCAGTGGAGAGGCTCAAATCCCAAAGCTAATCCTTCCCTTTTCTGCTTCTTTCACTATGCTGACTGCTGCTCCTGCTGAAGCCTCTATTCATCTCATCTCGCTCTTTCAGGCTCCCGTCTTCCATCGTCTCTATGTTCAGGTCATTTGTCTCTGGCTTTTGTATGATTGTTTTCGTCTTTCGCTGTCCCCTGTACTCTCCCTTTGCTTGCTATGGTTTTCACACACACTTTTCCATTGCTCTTTATCTCTCTTCTATTTATTTTTTTTCTTTTGGTCTGAAGCCAAAAGATCAAACATGTGTGCAGGAGGAACAGGGCAAACAGTTTGTTTACGAGATATTATCACTGTCCAATGCAAACACGCTTCATTTAATGTTCAATTGTGCAATTAGTCACATCCACATACTCTCATACACAAACGTGGAGAAACACATGTACAGTAAGCTACTGTAACTTTATCCAGTATCTTTTACTGACAACTTTTTCTTACTGGTCTTCTTGTTTTAGATTAGGGAGCCTTCTTTCTGGCAGAGAGCTTGATCTGAATTTTCAGTAGGGCTCAGTTCATGTTTTAATCATTAAGCATGGTGAGGAGCTAGCAAGCAGTATAATGAGCAGCTGAAAGCATAACAAGGCAATATCCAACCGCTTTGAACGCAATGGAGGGGAAATAAATTTTCATTGCAACTGAAATGTATTTGCATTGAAGACTGCCCTTGATGCAGAATAATTAAAACATTGGTGACCATGTCGGTAACAAATTGAAGGCATAAGAGAAGGAGAGCGGAAGGAGGAGGAGGAGGAAGGGAGGGGGTGAAACAGAGGAACCGTCTGTGTTCCTCTCTCTAATGAAACTGGTGAATGCCTTAGTTTACAGCAATATACTCCAAGGGTACATTAAACCCAGATGCTATACTCTACTACATGCACAAGCTGCTTCACACATCACGATTCCTGCAGTAACGTGCAGACTAGTTTCATGTTCTCATCTCGTTTGTATTGCATTATTATATAATATAAAAAAAGTATCTAAAAACACACAGACCTGTGAGGTCATCTGTGGGCCAGGAGCCCAGTTCACAGGCTCGGCAGGTGTACTCATCGAACACAAACTCGTTTTCTTTACAGGGAGTGCACGTCCAGCAGCAGCTCACCTCCCCTTTACGGATCACCTGTTAGGGGCAGACAAGCCTCAGTGTGTGCGCACACGTTTGGGTAGATGAGTCCAGCCAACTGCAACTACAATCAGTTGTATGTAAATACTCTCATCTGCGTTGGTGGAACGTACCTTGATCTGCCCTTTGGCACAGGGTTCGCTACACACTGATTTGATGATGTTTTCCCTGTTAGGCCAGATCTTATAGTCATCAATCTTCAACCCGCTGTTGTCCCAACTGCCAACTCTAATATAGTCATAGTAGTCCTTCTCCACTTTTTTGAAGTTCATTATTTCATACCTGTACAGTGGATAACAAACACAAGACGTCACTGCTGGAAAGTGTGTAGTCATAGTCAAAACCAATGTCCATGTTCACGGCCTACCTGCCAGGTGAGTCCCCATTAACATCAAATAAGATGCCCTCCCCAGACACGCCTGTAAAGTTGGTTTTCATGAGGAAGTCCAGCAGTGTAGCTCCATCTATAGGTCGCATGGCATCGCACAAGCCCTTCAAACACACAAGACGTCATGTCACTTAACAAAAATATTAAGCGTTTTACTGATTTTGGTAACTACTAAGGTTTTACCCTGTAAATATATGGGAAGTTACAAGAAAGTCTTGAAACGGGTCACCAGAACAAAGTGATGATTGTAAACTGCTTAAATATTAACAAACTCATAGAGGGGTGATAGCTGTGGCTGGTATACAGTGGGTTGATAATAATATGGAGAGACACTTCCTTGGAAAGTATACGACCGACTCATGGAACCACCAGTACACCAATTTGAAGTATTTAAAAACAATCTCTTTTCAAATGAATTCTAGCAGTTGAGTGCCTCGAATATTAGAGTTCTGGAGATATGGAGCAGGTGTAGAGGTTCCTCTGGCATATACATACAGTATATGTACAGTAGTGAACACATTAATATAGTAATAACTCATTTCAAGCACAGTAATAACGTGCAAGCGAGCAAAATCCATAACGAAATTAAAAACCTGACATCTTCGAAGGAAACAAGGCTCAAGGGAAACCATGTCTACTGTACATGATGGCAATACCCAGCTGGCAGCCTATTTCTGTCCTACTGTACCCCCCCCCCCCCCTCCCTTACTCTCCCTTTACTGCCCTGGTCTGCCCAGTACTGTCCAATCACCCATCGGAGCAATACTTACCTGATACCCCGGGCAGAGAGCCCGTTGCATGTTATGCAGGCCATATGCCATTGAGTAGATGGCATTAATGACGAAGCCCATCTTTGTGTCCTGTGCGTACTGCTGCCAAAGCGACTCTCGCTCTGCAGAGGTCGGTGGGTAGTGTCAAGGAGTGTGAGACAAAGAGGGAAGACGAGGAACAAGGTGGGTATTTATTATTATTATATCATATCGTATCATTTCCTAACATCCATCCTCTCCCCCAAATTCAGTGTCCTGCTCTGTTCCTGGGTCCTTTTCATCTGCATTACGTCCCATTTCATATTATATATGAAACATGAATCGCTTTGATGCAACTGCTTTGCGTATGAATGAAGCCAACGGTGCAGAATGACGGAGGGGGAGATGAAAGAAAACAAATAAAGGGAGACCTCCAGTTGAACTGGGCAGCTGTGTGTGTATTCTTATGTGTCTGTGCAGGTGTGTGTTCAGCCAGTCTGTACGTTACAGTATGAAGACATGTTACTGACATCAGTACTAGTCTTTATGAAAACACAGCAATTATAATATGTAGTACTATGAAAGCCTTTTGCTTTGACTCAGTAAATTACAGATATCATTTCAGTCTGTTCCAAGTAACAATCAGTCATTTATAAAAGCTGTAACCATGTAAACGTCACATAATATCATCACCCTTTGTTGACTGTACTCACTGCTACAGGTGCGGTTGTACTTGCTGCTCTCCTGCGGGTGGCCTTTAAGTCGACAGAGGAAGCGATGCTGCCAGAACTCTGGGAACCAGGGGTTCCTGTGGTTGTTTTCAGGCCGAAGCTTTAGGTAGTATTCATCAAACCACTTCACATCAGCCGACTGGAGCTTGATAGTAATACCGCCGGTCGCTTCCTTAACATAACCATCTGTCACGTCGTAGCGATCGGCCCATCCATCACTGCAAAGGCACATAGGAAGTTTTAGTAAAGTCCGGTTCTCTGTGAATGGGAATATGGCTTCAATAAAATACACTTCCCGTATCTCGGTTTATGCTGGTCCAAAAATTTGATTCTACTTTTATGCTTTCCAGACAATAATCATCTGTTAGAAGATTAAGACAGACGTACAGTATATTGTATTGTCTATTGTATTTGTTTTGTTGTGGTCCAGTTATTGAAAAGGAAAGACAAAATATGACTATTGAGGAGAATCTTGGGCTATGATTTATAGTAAATCACACACAGAGCATCCGGAACATGAAGTAATGGACACAACACAGTAGAAAATGATAACAGGTCATTTTTCCAGTACAACCATGAGACTGAAAATTTATCTGTCAAAAGGAAACATTGGAACTTAGTTCTTCTACCTGTGGCGGTTGTACAGTATTTTTACTAATATTTTCTATTTTCTTAAAAGGTTCTGTAACTATCATGCAGTAATAACAAATCAGCAACTCAGAGTAAAAGAAGGTACATAACGAATGATTAGCAGAGAGCTAGAGGACATGTGGGAGGGAGCTCTTACATCATTATGGGTTATGTCCAAAATTCATCACATTGCTGACAAATAGGCGTAAACACTACGCACAGACACATACAGACACACACACACCAGCTGGGTGTTGAGATGATCTAGGTCAAATGGAGTATTTTGGCTGCAGCTCAGCAACTATGCCCCGTCAGACAGTAGAAAGACAGCATTAACTGTCTCACCACACACACACACACACACACACACACACACACACACACACACACACACACACACACACACACACACACACACACACTTTGCATTTTCGGGAGGGGATCTGGGTTCCTTCTCCTCAAGGAAGCGTCGATGGCTCAGTGTGCGTGCTAGTGTGTGTCTCCGAGAGATAAAGAAGGGAAGGGAAAGAGGGAAAAGTGGACGGGAATGACAAATCTCCTCTCCTCCTTTCACAACTACTGCCAACAAGGCCTGAAGCAAGACAATGATCGCTCCCGCTTCTTTCTTTCTCCTTGTTTCTCTTTCTAAGCCTCCAGAGAACAAAACTCATTTTCTCCTACAGCAGCCCCTCCAGTTTCTGTCTGATTGGAAATCTAAAGTGTTTGTGTGCGTGTGCACGTTTGCGTGTGCGTAAACTGCCTTCTCCTCCTGCCTCCATTCGTGTGTCTCTACATGTTCTCGCTCCTCTTTGTTGTTGTTCTTCACTCCCTGGCCTTGAAGCTGTAGTCATGAATTAACGTGGTACAGTATGGATATCCATGGTATGAGAGGCCAAACCTGTGACCATGTGTTTTAAGCACGGTGAGATTTCAGAGGCACTGCTTAAAGGGACATATGAGTTTTAACAATGGCATCAATGAGGCTACAGTCACAATGTTACTTTCATTCCAGCTAAATCAAAGCGGCAGCAGATGGGAGCAATATTTCAATAACAATGATGAGTTTGCTATATGACTTTTCATTCAAC
The DNA here is from genome assembly GCF_900634795.4 of Betta splendens. Taxonomy (NCBI): domain Eukaryota; kingdom Metazoa; phylum Chordata; class Actinopteri; order Anabantiformes; family Osphronemidae; genus Betta; species Betta splendens. The sequence continues at coordinate 10,839,708 of NC_040893.2, forward strand.
TGGTGAAACGCTTCTTAGCACACATTGTTCACTTATGCTCTATTTTCTTTTAATTTCAGGCCGTCACTCCGTAGCATTCATTTTGTAGATGAAAAGTAAATCACCGGAGCCTGAAATTGTTTTTAGAGGTGATTGTACATTTAGATCCACACTGTTGCTCAGACCACTGGCTGCTTTTGTCTCTGGTGTCATGCAGGGGACAGTGTCTCACGCAGCGCAACAAAGTGCTATCATGACACCGCATGTCCTCGCCACACATCGATCCGTAGCTCCCCCCGGGAAGTGTGAATAGGACTTCAGATGTTTGTATGAGTATTTGCAGCTAGTCCGAGTTTAACACAATGTTGTATTGACTTTTTGACAAAGAACAGAAAGAAAGAGAGAAAGAACAAAAAGAGAGAAAGAGAGAAAGAACAAAAAGAGAGAAAGAGAGAAAGAAAGAGAGAGAAAGAAAGAAAGAAAGAAAGAAAGAAAGAAAGAAAGAAAGAAAGAAAAGAAAGAAAGAAAGAAAGAAAGAAAGAAAGAAAGAAAGAAAGAAAGAGAAAGAAAGAGAGAAAGAACGAAAGAAAGTCAATGATTTGTTTATTTGACCTTCACACTTTTTTACACAATTTTCCAACTTTCTGTCTCTCACTGGTCTTTTTTCATGCCTTGCCACCTGTTTGGCAGGATTCCCAGCAGGTCACAGCTGCAGCTCCTCAAGGGCCAAAGTGACATGCCACACTAGAATCACACCGACACACATGCCCGTCCACACTGCAACCCAATATAGAAAGATTTCTCAAAGGTTCACTATTATTCTAATAAGCGCCACTGTTTGCGCTGCTGAGGTTGTGAACCCGATCTCTTAACCATGTTTATATTAATCTCCCACTATTATTATTTTTGCAATTAACAAATATCAAATTGCCCCTTCAGGAAGAAATACGCACAGTTTAGCTCTCCAGCAGAGTCACAGGAGATTCTATTTGCTCTTTTTTCTGTTTTTAATAATTTCCTGTTTAGCACAGATGACATGGAACAACGTTCTTACAGGTGGCCCATACTTGTAAGCTGTCAGGTTTGTTGGTTTTAATTAGACAATGAATTAAACAATGAAATAGTACAGTACATTGTGTGTGAAATACAGTTTTCCGGGACTATTTTCGACCATAGTCAGGTTTTGTCTTCACCTGCGTCTGTTTAACGTCATGGGGACCTTGCTTGCGTCAAAGAAGCACAGCAGGAGTTAAATGTTACTGTGTCTTGGAGAGCTGGCTGTAACTTTGATGTCAGGGCTGTGAACCATGCTGTAAATAGTTCACTTGTCCTTTTTTCAAAACTACAGCAAACAAAACATCTGTAGGTTCTAAACCACTGATAATAGGTGTAAAAACAAGGTCAGAACTCCTTCATGTTGTCCAAAACAATAATGAATGGCAGAGTTTCCTGTAGATTTTAAGCATATTCCACTGCTAGTCTTCATCTTAGAAAACTCTGTCTTCTGAGCAGATGAGATTATTTTCAATTACAAAAGTGTCTACTAACCACAGTGCGGAACACACTATGAGCCATTGTGACAGGAGACCGACAGTGGCTCCGCACCCGCTGATAATGTATGATAACTGGTTTCTCCGGTGCCTCTCCGTTTTGAAGAGTGCGGCATGCTACTGGTGATTGTACTCTTTGACTTAAAGACAAATATTACAGCTCACAGTGTCTTGTATGCTGAAGGGTTTGTACAGCACACAGATGCTGTAACGTCTACGTACAGCACACAGATGCTTACTGATAAACTGTGGGGCGATACTGTCTCTAGGGTATTTATGATTTGCGGTATGAGATTAGAATGGGAGCACCATCGACGTGTATGTGTCATCATGAATTAGGCCGATCAATCTCTATTCTTGTTTAAAATAACTTAATGACATCCTGATTCTCTCTCCCGTTTCCCTCTTCCTCCGTTGCTCTCCACATGTCTAGGAGCCCAAGGACGTTGCTATGGTTTCCGGCCCACGCTGAAACTGCTGTCTGTACTTTATGTCTCATTAGAGCACACTGGATTTTAAGTGTATGAGTGCGCACAGACACACACACACAATCTCACTCTCACACCCACGTTTCTGTTCACTATTCAATTAACATTAGGCAGCCTGTCTCTACCAATATTGGAAATGCTATTTGCATAATAGTACAGTTTGCCATTGGTGTAGGCCACTGCACGTCCTTAAGCACAACTTTACCAAACCAATTCTGCATACTGAGGCCTGGGGCAATTGCCTTTCCATTCTGTTCATTCACAGTACAGTATAAATAGAAACTGGAACTCATTTGCGAATGACTATTAATTTTCAGCTGCTTCTTATGGATTCTATTATGAAATCCATTTTTAAATCCACCTCAGACATTTTTTTCCACTTTTTGAATTCCAGTAAAGGTTCACCAGATAGATTTGATCGCAGCACTACCAGTGCCAGTAGATGTACTGTATAAACTGGGTTTAAACGCTAGGGTGTCTGTCTTTTTCTCTGAATGACTATACTACTATTACAACAGTCTAACACTGTGGACAGACTATAATTGTCATTTTATTTTTATTTTTTTTTGTCACAAGCAGCTTGAATGATTTTCTGTTGTGAGGTCATTTTTTTAGGCATGGACATCTTTATTCAGAGTTATCACAAGTTGAGACTTGACCTTGCAGGCATTTCATTATACTGTTGAAATTACAGCAACATTGTCTTTGTTTTGTGTTTTAGGTAGGTGATTAATGATAAATAGAAAACATGGATAAAACTGAACAGTTCTTTTTTCAAGTACTGGCTGCCTTAAATAAATTTTGTATGATTAAATCTCTGTAGACGGGTCCATTCACAACATTAATGTTCAGAGAATGAATCACAGTGTTCAAGGTAAAAAAGCAAATGTTTATTTTTGTTATTGTTTACCTTTGACCTCGGAATTTTGTGGTTAATCACAATAGAAATGCAGGTCCTTTTACTCATCAAAACACCCAATGTGTAATGTTAGTGTTTTAGTGTGTTTAGGCTGTATCTACTGTGCTTTAATATCTGAGTTGCTTCATTAGGCTAACAAGACATTTTATTTATTTATTATTGTACAGAATATCGACACAATCTGAAAGAGCCAATAGGTCACTTTGGTAATTACAGTCAAAGTTCAATAAGCACATACTGTACAGCATCATGTGACCTCAAGCTACCCATTCTTCAGCTGCCATGGCAACCTGACAGAGTCCAACATCCACTGTTGGCAGCCCAAACGCTGTACATTCAGACTGTATGCTTCCAGAAATGTAACCCCACAAAACAAAGATTATCTCAAAATACATACTGGCTTTAAGCTTCAAACCAGCTCCAATAAAAACCAATGGCTGATGTCACACTTCACGAAAAATTTAATGGCTTAATAACTGCCTAAAATTCAGCAATATGAGTAAAATTCATGGAGTCAAATGTCAGAATTGTCTGTCACACAGACACATCACTGCTCACCTCAAACTGAGTACGTAGGCACGACATCGAAAGACGGATGTTCAGCCTGTGTGTAAGTACTGTAATAAGTCCCCCCCCCACACACACACACAGCTCACTCCTGCTTACCTCAAGGTTCCAAGGTTCACTTTTACTCATCTATCAATGCCACAATTCATTAACATGTCTTAATTGTTTCTGACTTTTCAAGCTCTCTTTTGTTACACTTTCCCAGTTTTATGGCCTATCACTTTATTGTATTTGTTTCTTTCTACTAATGACTAATTTGCATTATTATACACACTGTTTCTTGAATCTCAATACTTTTATCATTATCAAAACAGCATGCATTGGATTAGTTTCAAAATCATGATCATGATCACAACTGAATTAAAGCCGTCACATTAATAATATCAAAGTGCATATATCCTTCAATATTTCTTCTATTTCTCTTTCAGATTCTACAAAACCTATAAGAAGGTATTAGAAATTTATAGATATATTTACTTCCTCAAATGTCACACACTTTCCCTCCTATATACTTGGGCCAGTCTGGGCATAGTGCATTTTAGATTTTGGAAATTGTGCTTATTTCCCCTGGGATCCAGCAACAGAAACTTGGTTTGATATGTGACAGTGGGATAGAAACAGATCTGTCAAGGCAGGAGAGAGTGACTGGCACATAAACACCAGAAAGTTGCAGATACAGACACAGATATTCAAAAGAAACTGGTAGACTGAGACAAACCGGCATGAACGGAGGAGGAAAAGGCATGAGAGGAGGAAAAGAAAAGGGGATGAGGAGAAGAGGCAAAAAGCTGAGACAAAAACATGCTTTCTTCCTTTCTTAGCATGTGTCCCTGCAATTGCAATAAGATGAACGGTGACAGGACAAGGCAAGATATATGTGGTGGAAATATAGAAAAATAGAAGAAATGTGCCATGTCAGAGATCACACACTTAGAGAAAATACCTAATGTGGGTCAAAGGAAAAACAGTGCATCATGCGAATAAACAAGATTATCTGACACACATGGAGGGTGTGACTTGGGTGTTTATGGTTACCAGTGATACTGGGTCACTGGTGGTTGTTAATGACCAAATGCTGCAAAACTAACACCACTTCATTGTGCAGATGAAAAATGAACAAACCCACAGCAAAGATTTTGGATCAATATTTCATGACAGTAGAGAATTAGATATTACTTGCCAAATACTGGCCAAGTCAGTCACATGAACAGGTTTTTTCGCTTTATAAAAACAAAACTAAAGGCAAAAAGACCCACAAACAGACAGCAGTGGGCTGTTCCAGTTTGACCATGGGCTCCAAATATCAGCCAGTCATCAACTACAAAGTATCAAAGACAATTCTTTTAGCTGTAATTATGTTAGGCTGAGCTGTGATTCCTGAATTGTTAATTGCACACTTTTGTTGAACCGCTTGTATGTCGTGAGCCAAGGCACAACCACACGGAATGACTGGAAGATGAAGTAGAGACAAGAAAAATAAAACCGGAGCTTGAAATACAGATAAAAAAAAGAGAAACTGGGCATTCTGGGCTTCAAAATGCCAGAATGAGCAAAAAGGCAAACAGTTTACAATAAAGGCTCTATAAAAAAACACCAGGAGTGCAGAGGGTAAATATGTTGAATCCCCAGAGATAAGACAGGATTGAGAGAGACAGAGTGAGAAGATCAAGTGAGAGAGATATGATCTCTGGGGGAGAGACGGAATGACTGACAGGGGGGAAGAGAGAGAAGGATGAAAAGAAGACGCTAGTGTCTGTTCTAAGCAAGGTCAGGGAAGATGAAAAGCAATAATGTTCCAAGTGAGAAAGCAAGTTGAGCAGTGAAGGAAAAAAAAGGAGGAATGATGTCAGGCAGAAAGAGTAAAGAGAAATACAGAGGTTGTATATTCTGCCTATTCCTCCAAGTCTGACCTCATCACTTTTTATTGCTTCACACATAAAATTGTCATTTTCTACACTGAGCACAGTAATATCACCTGCTGAGGTAATACACCACCATTGTAACATTAGTCTTTCACCCCGTCTCTCTTATTTCTGCTTCATCTTTATCACCATAGTAGCCTCTTGGTCCTTGATCCTCTCTGCCTCACTCTATCTCGGCTCCCTCAACCTCAAGGCACTCCCTCACGTCTTCAGTCTCTTATAGGATAACCAGCACATTTGACTGACTTTCAAAGGCAATGTCCCGGCCCCAGACCCCATTGTAAGGTCAGGTTGAACCTAAATGGTAATATTATTTTGCAACAATATTTCACTTTTAAACCAGCCAACAGAACAGGTAAAGGAGAGATTCATGTGCTACTGACATGAAGCACTGGAATTATTATGGAGACCTCGACTGTCACACAAACTGTGGTATAAATGCTTATTTACTCCACAACAGTGGAACAGTAGAAATCCTGAATCTAAAAAAACGATCTAACATCATGTTCACATCGAGACGTATCATACATGTAGGCCATTTTAGATTCCCAAACTCTAATGCCAGCTCGCAACACGCAATATTTGTACCGTCTCTCCACACACGGCCATTAATGGACAGTCTTGTGTAACATAATGATGGGCCGGTGTCTCAGAAGCAGCCGTCAAAGCTATTCCCTGCTATACATGACAACAGTAATTATACTGGTTGGGCCTGCACACACATATACACAAACACATACACACTTAAGCAGCCTGTCTGCTTGACAGCAGGGATTAGCAGGGAGAGGTGCAGCTAATGCCTAGTAACGAGACATCCAGCTTATCGCCCACGAAATCTATGTGTGTTTGTCTGTGTGTGTATCAGAGAGAGAGAGAGAGGGAGAGAGAGACCCAGATGGATCCACAGTAAATTAGCTGCATGCTATTCAGGGTTTTAATGACTCTCCCACATCTCACTGGTAACACATGCCTCCACCAGCGCTCTCCTGTTCTGCTTTCTCATTCATTCACTCTGCATCCCCCAAATTCATCTTTGAATGTGCTGCATCTGCATGAATGTTGTTGAAAATATACCACACCAGTACACAAAAGCTAATGATGAAGAGCATGAGGGCAAGAATGAATATGCAACTAATAATCTACATATGTATTCAAATAATGTACATAACGAACGCATGCAAATACACAGTACATATAATGTGCTATACACATGGATTTACAAGGGTATCATTAGACAGATGTTGCTTTCTCAACTGATGACAGGAGATGATGTAATCTGCAGATATTTGTGGGTTTTGTATGCACTTTCCCCCAGAGCACTGATAACTTCCTCTCAGCTCAACTCATAAAATCTTGGTATTTTTTCCACCTAACCCTAGAAAATATGTTTCTCTAAGTAGAGATTAATGTACAGTAGCTGGTTACAGTGAGACTCATCACAACAGCTCACTCAAGTCTGGACCTTTTTAGGACAAATATAAGCATTTGGGAGCTTTTAAGAGATTTAACCTATTTTCATTAAAATGATTACAAAATAATTTTATTCTTCATAGCTATAGTACAGTCAAGCCTGTAGTTTTAAACTTTAAAGATTTGTACATTACCTTGTTTTTTAATTTGTTCTGTGGTTCAGCATATTTGGATGTTGATTGTGCTCCATGTCTTTGATTCCTTAATCATTTATTGATAATCATCTTAATCATCATGATGCAACCATCTACTGTATGTGGTTTCATTAGTCTCTGGAGTAAGGGTATGGTTTAATGATTGCTATTGTTGCATCACAGAAGGTCCTGGGTTTTAGCCCCAGGGTTGGCCAGGTGCCTTTCTGTATGAAGTTTGTGTGTCTGCGTGGCTTCTCTGCAGGTACTCTGGCTTCTTCCCATCTGACAAAGACATGCAGAGACTCTAAATTACCCGTTGTGTGTCCCTGTGATGGACTGGCAACCTGTCCGGGGTGTACCCCGCCTCTCACCCAGTGACAGCTGGGATAGGCTCCAGCACCCCTGCGACTTCCTCGAGAATAAGATGGGAGGATGGATAGATTTATGTTTTGTTTCTTTGTATTGCTTTGGCTTTTCTTCCCCTCTGGGAACAAAAAGCCTTTTTGATTCTAAATTCTGGTACTTGGACTTAGAGCAGTTACAGAATGCATGACAGTGTTTCCATGCAAGTGAATGTGACCATTCGAGGTGAAATCATCTCCTTTGCTTCGTGCTAAAAACCTAAACCTGACCTTACTGTTGAGGAATTTTAAAGCTTTTCTAATTATAGCAGGGCGACGCAGATGCAGGCATGTGCACAAGTAAACATTCTGCTCTTGCACTTGGAAACTTTCCCTTTCTCTCGGTTTCGGTCTTTCTATATTTTCTAGCGGTGTCTCCGGCGTTGCTATGGTAACAAGCTGTGCGGGGGCTGCGATCCGGCACACATCACACCCGTCTCACTGAGCTTACTGGTAGAGAGACAGAAACAAATGTGTGGCAGGGTTTGTTTCATTTGCTTGTGGAGGATATCCTTAACTGCTAAGTGGTGGTGTCATTGGAAATCCAGTAGAAGAAATGCTTGCAACTTGTAACAAACGTTTTGATATTCTAAAATTTCTAAAAGTATCTGACAACAGCAGAGGTAGACTAGTATTTTGACACACAATGCAGCCTAACTCACTAACTATTGCTGTTCCTACGTGGATGTCTGCATGTGCTAATCTGATGTGCTATATGAGCCATTGTTTCAGTTGCAGGTTCAGTCAGTTTACTACCTATTGATACTCTAAATGTAAATACAAGTAGTAAAAGTAGGCCAGCTAATTAATATTTGTAGCGTTTTTATGATGGGATATTAATAAAGGTTCCTTTAAAAGGCCAAACTGCACCGTGTATGAGGATTTTAATTGGCAAGACATGGACCTTTATAAAATAATTAATTACGTGTCCCTGTGAAACATACAATATTGTAAAATTTTATCTTGTGTTGCCCCCCAGAGAGGCAATAATGATTTGATACAGGGAATTAATTGCTTGTTTCCACTGTCACGTGTCATGTTGAGTTTCTGCTTTGATTTTCCACAAAGGCAGTGGTACCAAAATATTTAGTAACTTCCCTTTTCCCATGTTCCCTTCTTTGGTTTCACAAGGGATCTGCCATTTCTCAAAGCCATCACAGTTCATATTTCTCTTAATTACCTTTGCCTGCTTCAGAGCCTGAGCTAAATTAAGAGCCAATTTATTTCCTGTCCAGGCATTTCCAGGAGATAGTAGGACAGTGCTTTACAGATAGCCTTTCAAACATGTGATGAATGAACAGTAAATGTACCAAAAGAAAGAAGGAAAAAGTTGCTGATGACTATGGAAACAAAGTAGTGAGAAACTTTGTGCAGAAATGAAAAGTGTTAGAAGGAATAAAGACATAAAATGTCACTGGTTGTTTTAGTTTTAAGTCACTATCATCAATTCTTCAATGTTAAGAACCCTGGCATATCTCAAAAATTAAACGAAAACACAGAGAAGACACTCTTCAGATGACTGGTTGAATTATTATAATAACTACTAAAAGATTATTTTACGTGCGTGTGTGTGTGCGCGAGTCCACTGAGCCACTGGGCTGACGTAACAGTCAGTTTAATCCCACAGTGTAAATCTCAGAAAATGAGCAGCAAAATGTTGAACTGAAAGCTCACAACAGGCTAACCGTGCAAACAATACAGTTTGTTGTACCAACACACAGATTCATAAGCTCACACATAAATTCAGACAAGGACAGGAATGTATTTGCTCTGTGTACGCTTCTCTTTCCTGCTATCACTGTCTGTCTGTCTCTCCATCCTATCCTCTCTAATTCCCACCACTTTCCCATTGGAGTGCTGTAAGAGGATAAGGCCATTCCCTGGGAGAGCAATAAGAGGATGAATATGTGAGTGCGTGGGTGTGCTTTGTGTGTCTCTTCATATGCGTGTGTGCTGTACATACAGTATGTATGCATTTCTTTTATGTGCCACACATCTTGGTCAGCCAGTTCGCAATGAAACAAAGCTCTATCTCAGTGTTTAGTTTAACATTTCATATTTTAAGCGTTGCAAATAATTATTCCCAAGTATGTGCTCTAAAGACACCTTTAGGTACACTGTCTTTGAAAAGAAGCTACAGAAGCAGTTATCCTTGCCATTGCAGAAAGCCGTCTCTCCTTAATTCAAACATAAAGCAGAGCAGACCGTCGTCTCAAGAGAAGGAACAATGATAAAAGCAGAGACAAAAGAGAAAGAATAGTGTCAAAACGACAGGAACATGAAGTGAGAGAAAGACTCGAAGAAGAAGAAAGTGGCAAAGAAACAGAGAAATTGAAGGACCTGTGAGTTGAATAATGAATTCTTTGATATCGGGTAGTTTCAGTTCAGCAGCCTTTTGATCAACTGTCTTAGAGGACTTCTCCCAAACTGACAACAGAAAATGAAAGTCAAGGCAGAGCTTCACTGGGGTCTCGAATGTGAAAACACAAACCTGCTGACAGAACACTTTGATGTGCTGGACACTTTTGACACTGAGGAAGAAAGAGATCCAGGACACTGTGCTTCACGAGTTCCTTTGTCAAATTCATGGAAAAAAGAGGCATGATGTGATCCAAGAATGACAAAACACTGATTTCTAAAATACATATCCAATGTAAAGAAATCTGCCACCATCTGAACCTCTTCATGCTCCTAAGGGCCACATATTTAAGAAACTGCACCACTATAGATGTTGCTGTTGATCTAATTAAATCCAGGTGACTATACTATAAACAAATTTGTACCTAAAAATTGTTTGAACTGAAATAATTAAAAATAAACTGTCTAAGCACAGTTGTTCAGTATTCATTGTTTCTGCATTCAACAGACAAAGCACATCAACAGTCTGTCATTAAAAACCGCAGGACAGAGGGACAAACAGTGGTTGTTTTTTTCATAGTTGTAATTATAACAACAGGAAAACAGAAATAGAAAGATTACTTTGGATAAGAAAAAGAACTGCAAGAATCAATAATGCTTTTCGGAAATAATTGTTTAAAAGGCAGATAATTCTATCTCAAAGCAAGACTGCGCTTTTCAGACTAAGAACAAGGTCATAATCAGCTTTTCAGATTTATATTAATTAATAATGATTTATAATAAATAATATTAATTCATTTAAACACATCCCACCCAACATGTAACAACAGTTTCAACAATTCGCTCTAATGTATGTGTTTAACTGAAGTGTTTTTATATCCAATCATACCCCAGTCTTCACATATAGTATTGGAATCACTTAATACAGTGTCTCATTTATTAAAAGAGACATACATATATACTGTATTATATGTGTCTGTGTTAACTATGAGAAAAAAAAACGAAATTGTCTCCCTCTATTTCATTAATTGTTTTCTTCCTTCATATTCCTATTTGTTTAATTAGCATTAACAGTCAATGACTGCAATGAAAACAAATGAGAGTCAATTGATTTTCACTGTTTCAACAATTGAATGCCACAAAACAACTTGTTTTAATTTAAAAAGTCATATTAACCAAATACTAGCAAACATAAAACGCTCTATATCTATTCAGAGACTAGATTAGACCTTGTTTGTGTTTGAGAACATGTATAATACAACTGTACTGTATGTCAATGTGTGTATTTGTAAATGTATGTTTGAAGGTGCAAATTAATCCCAAACACAACACTGCTACGTAAATTATACTCCTGCTGTGAGCCATTTACTTTTTACATTAAACATTTCACACACACATTAAACCACTCATTCAATAAATGTTAATCTCCTCCTTGGGTCATCTTTCCCTCTTTCCAATTTCCCTCATCTTTCCTTTCCCTCTTCGATCGCTTTCCCTCCTCCCCTCACATGTCTTTGATCTCCCCTCATAGCGTGCAGGTATATAATCCAATCAAAATCAATTCTGAAGATGATCTGCCTTGAAACATCTTGAGCCTCTCAGATTTTGTCACAAGATTCTCTCTTTTTTAAATGCTTTTCCATCTAAAACTGGAAGGAAGTGGTTAGAAGACAGCTGTGGTGTGAAGTAGGAGACTACAGGGGTCTAAACTCTGTTAAATGATCATTTCTCGGCTTCTAATCGGATAGATCGCACTCTGAACACTGACAAAACACAAGCAGTTGAATTCAGCAGAGTTATCACAGAGAGTCAATGATGATGAGATAAAGTAACAAATAAGAGGAAAATAAGGGCTGAAGAACAGACTGATAAACAAAAGGAAATAATATGTAATCATTATGGGGAAGGAGATTGAAAAAGATGAGAAGACAGAAAAGTGGGGTCATAGAATGTCAGCACAGAAACAGTCCAGCTCTGATATGACTTTCAGTGAAACATCCATTAGCATTATCAGTAAGTCCTTCTTCTAACAGCGCTGAACGTGGGTAATGACTCTCTCAGTACTGATACAAAAAGGGGCACAACTACACATTTATAGACAGTCACACACATATAGAGTTGCACCCACGCATGCACAAAGCCATTCACATAAACACGTGCGCATGCGCCACATATCGCACCAGCTGCTATGCTGGATTCAAATATGGTAGAGAATATTTCCATGGCAACAGCAGACAGATGGGATTGCAGACTTGTGCTGGATGATCTCCAGAGAGGATCTGCTTTTTGACTTTTGATTCAAACAAATTTCTTTCTAGTCATTCAACACACTGTACTCTACAGTCAGAATATGTGTATTTTATAAAAGCACAGCCACGGTTACATGACTGCAATGGCAAAGCAGAACCATGAGGCTGTGAAACCTAAATCGTATTGCTGGACAATTTGTATGTTTTTTTCCTAACAGATCTTTACATTAAAAACATGACTACTGATGAAGTGGACATACAGTAATGATTGATAATAATGACAACCATGTGAGGTCTAAAGGGAAGTTGATTTTAGTGTGAAGTGTGTGTAAAAGTTACTGTTCTGTGTGTTTGTGGCTTTAGATGCTCACTCCAGCACAGTTACTCATTAATGGGTTTGTAGTCAGCTGGCATCACAAACATGGGACAAAAGCAATCAATCTATTCAGATTCTCCAGATCTACAACACTGTAGATTGTGTACGTTATATTTTAAATTTTGTTCGATAGTATTCCAGAAGTTACTTTAGACCCTAGGGTTTACATTATGTATCATATTAATAATAATGTAGAATTAAGCTCTGTGAGAGACTGAGAACACTCTGCTTCTAGTCCAGCTGGATTGGTTCCAGCTCCCTTGCAATCCTCTATAGGATTTGTAGTGAAGTTAAGTGATGGGCAGAATGTATTAAGCTTATGATGGGGTCATGCTATTGACTTTGATACACTTACTGGGCACTTTATTAGGTTCCCGAGTAAAGTCCAGATCAAAGTTCAAGTTCAGAAGCTTGTCAGTAAATTCTAATTTTACAGGGTTATAATTTTCATTTATTTTAGTTGAGGCTGTCAGAAAAAAGGATAATTTTACTATATGTTTATTACTGGTAGACGTAGTGGCTGAAAAATGTGGATGAAGGTAATGAATGAAGTAGACAAAACAATCAAGAATAATATAATACACACTGGAGGGTACATTGCTTTTTAATAGCAAAACTACACATTATCTTTTCCAATTCAGAGTGGACCCTTTCAGATTTACATCTGTGTTATGTTTCCTTTGGAATATCAACTCTTTTGTTACCAGGAGCTCTTGCAGTTATATATATTACATTTCATTAATGACCATACTTATTTGCCCCCGGCTTCATTATCATCATCAATGTGCTCTAGTGGTAATCTAATTATCCTGGTGTTAAACAAGTGTCTGCCCAACTGGGATAATCAGACTCCATAGACTTCCAGTAAACAGAGCACACACCCGTGACCATCTCTTTATTACATAACGTTATTGTTCTAATCTACCACTACAGGCCATTTATATTGATGCTCACAAAGGCTGATCCTCAAATTACCATACTAATCAAAACAGACTTGCAAGGACAAAATTTTAAATCATAGTGCAAACAACAAACCTACTTAACAAGTTTTCTAATGCGCCTTAGAAAATTGTTTTCATTACAAAAGGCAAAGACAATTAGAGCTTTAGAGACTACTGGTACTAAGTTGGTGTTGCATAGTATAAGAAGACTCAAACTGTGTGAGCTAACACTTGATTACAGAAAAAAACTATTGTTAAGGTTGGTATACTGAACAGAGAAATAATGCAAATTTCAGTTGTATGTCATTTATTTTCTTTTTTAATTTTTTAATAAATTTGGCTTGAAGGTAGGTTTATATTTACCATCTTGAGAGTTCTACATTCTCAATGCAAGCCAATTAGAGTTGGACATAACCGTAACTGTTCGATATCAACGTTGATAGCAAAATTGCACTTTACCTCAGTCTGCCCAGGAGGGTGGTGATGATGATGACGATGATGATAATGATGAGGATGGTGTAGATGAATATGATGCAGTGGAAGGTGACTATGACCTTAACAAGCATCAAGGTGGCGATGGAACAACAATTATGCTGGCTACAATTTAGTTAAACAGCACAGTTCACTGTGGAAAGAGCACAAATGAATTAACTATATTTGTGCCATTTTAATGGTAATTATATGATAATATTTTCAGTCTATTCAAAATCAAATTTGTTTGCTGCATGTTGGATGGCATAGGTGTTAAAATCAATATTCATCTTATGTTAATTAGACAGTTGGTATGGCAACCAAAATTCAAGAGGGTTAGAAGCAACTTTCATATACCCACGTGGATATAAGCTCACACACAAACACTTGCACAGATGAACAGAACATATAATCGAACATCAAAGGTTATTTTTGCAAGTGAATTGTAGGAGGAATTAATCTAAGTGAAAACTAATGTGAAAGACACATCCAAAATTAAAGACAGCATGGGTGTCTGTGTGTTTTGGTGAGCAGTTATATTGTCTGTTACATAACTCAGAATAGATGTACTGTATAGTCTATTCTAATAGATAGACTCGATTAGATTCAGAAGTTACAATTTGTTTGAAGTAGATATTTATCAAAGATTTTTAACATTTATGATTATAAATAACAGCTGCTAATGAGTTTCCAGTGAAGGTTATTTAAGGAAATCCAACTGTCTTTCAAAACATCAATGGTATGAAATGTGTATGAGATAAAATAGCTGTCTGATAAATTAATACAGCATTTACAAAACTGACAGTTTCCATCAGACTGGTGTAAACATTTAGGGAACCCTTGTGACTAACAAGCAAGTTAAACCCAAGGAATCAAGGACCCAAAGATGCACATAGATTACATAATTTCATACACTTCCATGAACTTGTAGGACACAAGGGCAGCGACACACTTTTGTTGGAGGAAGCCCAACACTGTTAACAATCAAAAGAAAACGAAAGTATCTCCACTGACCTGCCAATGAGTAGAAACTCTCCTACCAGTCCCTGGCGTCTCATGGCCATAAGGATGTTGCGGACAGTCATGCCTTCACAGAAACACGCCACTACCCTCGCTTTGGGCAAGTGAGCCCTCAGTCTCTCCAGCAGCCGGTCAAAGCTCTGCTCTCCAGCATTGCTCCAGATTTTGCCTTGAGAAATCATGTCAAGCAAATGCAAAAAGTCTGTGTGATGAGGTCTGCGGTGTTCTTTATTTGGTTTCCCAGGTCAACATTTCATCACATTTGCAGTGTAAAATACAAATCATGAACCAGGCCAGTATTTGTTGTGTATGTTGTAAAATATTCTGTTTCTTCTAGTTTGTCAAATGTCTGTAATCTGAAATGGCTATTCTGTTGTAGCCTTGATTCGAGTGTCTTACCAGAGTGTGCGATACAGATGCCCTCTTTGGCTGCCATGTCCTTGAATGCTCCCATCCCACTTTCACCATAGTTGCCTAAAAACAACATACAGAAAGGGTAGTGACAAGAAGTTTAATTATTTAACTCAATCCATGGGAATAAACCTCAATGGCCCTGTTTATTAAACTATTAAATAAAAACAGGAAATATCCCACCTCAAGTTTTTTAAATTTTTCCTACTAGACTAATTTGTGGTGGGCCTGCTCCCTCTGGATTTTCAAAAATATGCCCACCAAAGGAACTCACCAGCTACTGTACTACATGTAGAAGCTCAAATTTATGTCAGAGAAAGCATTTCCCCACTGTGGCGCCCATTTCTTTGCCAGAGAAAGTGGGTGACCTGAAATTTATGCTAATGAAGGGTTGTACACACTGGCAGAGAATATGATAGGATTTCCCTCCTTAATTTCTCTCCCTTCTCCTTTTATCGCTCTCTTCTGTCTGTGTGATTGAAGGGGAGATGAAGAATGTTTCTTTGCCGTTCTACTAGTGTTTATGTCTTTAGACACTCGATTTGATTTCTATTGCTAATGTTTCTCAGTTCTATCAATGAGACAATGTAGACTAATTAGGCACCATTCATCTGTGCTCTACTTAAACTAATGAAGGACAAGAGTTAAAGAAAGGTGTGTGAATAAGCAGCAGATGAGCAAAAAGTGAAAACAGACTGCAAATTTAGTCAAGAAAGGAGAGCTTAAGAGATACAAATAGGGAAAAAAGAGGTCCCATAATTCCTGACCACTGCTGCACCTTAGTGTGTGTGTGTGTGTGTGTGTGTGTGTGTGTGTGTGTGTGTGTGTGTGTGTGTGTGTGTAGTCAGGCCAATGATGAGTGTGGTGGAGCGAAGTGTAAAGTCCTGTAATTAGTGTCTCAGTGAGAGGAGTGGGAGCCAGATGGTACAGGCCCTCCTTCCACTGCACACACTGTTACCATCATCAGAATCGATAAAGCTTGTAACCTACTTCACTCTGGTCTCAACAGGGATTTATGTGCGAGACATCTCTCATTCTACCTCTCCCCTTCAGCAAGCCCGTCATGTGTCTCTTTATCACCCTCTTTTTTCCCCTCGCTCTTAAACACACATATACTCTCGTCGTGCTGTGTAACATTACCAACACACTTTCCAAACCCAAACCTTCCCACCCGCAAACAAATTCATCACACAAAGAGGCTACAACCAAGCACAATGCGTCTTGTCTTGTCCCCTCACTGCACGCCAAATTAACAGTTCCAGCAAACAAATAACATCATCTTAATTAAAATATTATGGACATGGAGCAGTAGGTAAACCAAAATCATAAATACATCATGTGAGTGAAAACTTGTACTCGTTATACTGGTTACTCGTTTTTTCCAAGCCAAACCACAGGAAACCTGCATCCTATTAATCATTTGATTCATGACAATGCTCACTTGCTTGCCCTCTGCAGTACACTATCTATCCATACATCTATCTTATTTCTGTTTTATTCCCAATGGAAAAACTTCCAGGTCACAGACAAAGGATTTATACAGTACAATAATATTTGTGTGTATCGGCTGCCGGGTTTCCCCCCACCCAACCAGTTGCTAACACACAGTGGAACTCGCTGTCTTCCAAATAATCTATTGTAAGACCTTCGGTCATTTACTTTTATTTTAGTGCTGTACGTGTATGCGAGCATAAACAATGGCGGGCAGAGCAGTTTCGCTCCAGCAGGCTGGCTCCGCCCCCTCTCAGTCTGGCCCCGCCCCCTCTCAGCAGTTGCTGGTACAGAGAAAACCAGGAAGCATTAGTTGTAGTGTGTGGGCACACGACAATCAATCTGCTGAGATGTCTCAGAATAAATTATTATTTCCCTGGATAGAAAATATGGAGGAATCGAAGTGTCCCTTCATTCGTTTTGGCCAACACCCATTGAAAATCTGTGAAGTTTTCCTCTAACAATAGTACAAACGTACAATATCGCAGTAAAATAGTAATAATAACGACAGCAGTACTTACAGCTAAGATTAGGAAGTCTCTGTATTGGTTCTGGTGTTGTGTGTCCCACTACAAGATTAGTATAGATGTAAAGTAACATTGTTCACAAAAAAAGGTGAGACAGGCGTTGGCATTACTTTTGTCTTCTGACGTTTGTTATAACAATCACCAGCGTTCTCTCCCCCCATTGTCTTCCTGTCCCCGTCTCTCTATTCCAACTCAGCTCCTTGTCCTTTCCCTATGTTCTTCCA
The DNA here is from genome assembly GCF_900634795.4 of Betta splendens. Classification (NCBI taxonomy): domain Eukaryota; kingdom Metazoa; phylum Chordata; class Actinopteri; order Anabantiformes; family Osphronemidae; genus Betta; species Betta splendens. The sequence continues at coordinate 10,857,206 of NC_040893.2, forward strand.
GTGCCTCTCATCCTTATCGCTCTCGCTGCAGTTCTCCTATCCTTCCCTCTTGCTCTCTTTATCTGTTGGTGATTGTGTTTGAGAAGGCAACAGCCACCAACCTTGACGGCGACTTGCAAGGTCATACCCGCCTGTCTGAGGAAATACAAAGACCAGTATTTTCCTGACAAACACACATTTGCAAACATGAACACAAGCGCTGTCTCAAACCCACACAGCTATATATATATATATATATATATATATATATATATATATATATATATGCTTGCTATCCTTGTCAGAAAGATTTACAGCAGCACACCAACAAGCTCACACACATACATTCACATACACTCCCATTCATACTCATTATTCTCATGAGAATGCAAGAATAAATGTCACAAGCAAAACAAATGTTATTGCAAAAACTATGTTTCTACAAATATTTGTAGGGGTAAACACATTATTTAAATAAACAAAGATTCGTACATTTCCAAATGTCTTAACATTTGGAACCGTGTCTTCCTTCACTGGAGAAATGTATGATGATTTAAGTAACACACACAGCATGAAGGTACTGTAAATACAGTATAGTATACTGTAGTACAAGGCAGGTCTGTGTTACGATGTGCTGGGAAAGCAGTGGAGGAGGGGAACCATTTATATGCCTACACCATGCCTACACCTGACGCATGTTATTAAGTGATCATTGTACTAATAACAGTATTATTAGTACAATGATCACTTAATAATTAACTTACATGTTAATTGGCCTATTTTTTTACACTGGCAACTGTTTCTTGTGACATTTTTGCCCTATTATAAACTCACTATTGTTTACACTATTGTTCTTCCACTGTCTCCATAGTACATGGTGACAAACACAGATAGCCTGCATGCAAATATATTGTATACTCAACTGCATGCATGGCTTCCTATTCACAAGTGCAAGTTAAGGGTTAAGGGCATTGCCAGAGGCCAGAAACTAGACTTCTTACTGTGTGTGTGTGTGTGTGTGTGTGTGTGTGTGTGTGTGTGTGTGTGTGTGTGTGTGTGTGTGTGTGTGTGTGTGTGTGTGTGTGTGTGCACTTGAGAACCAAAAAATATGTTTTCCTAACAAAGTGAGGACATTTTGACAAATTGAGGACATTTTGGCCGGTCCTCACTGCTTTGAAGGCCTGTATGAGGGTTAAGATGTGATTTTAGGGCTGAGGTTAGAATTGAGTTTTGGTTTAGATTAAAGCAAGGGTTTGACGTCTGCATTTAGTTGTGAGGGTGAGGGTACAGTAAGGTGCTAGGAAAGGATTCTGTCAATTGATGTCCTCACTTCCATGTAAGTACAAGGATATGTGTGTGTGTGTGTGTGTGTGTGTGTGTGTGTGTGTGTGTGTGTGTGTGTGTGTGTATGTATGTGTGTGTGTGTGTCCTTCAAGCTCACCGAACTTTCTCTCAATGGACACCTGCAAACACACACAGCTACTCCATTGTTCTGCTGTTGCTGTCACGCTATCTGTAACATCTCAGTGAGAGAGTAAGTGAGTGTGTGAATGAATGAGTGTAACGAGAACTAAGTGAGTCATTAACTGCTGACCTTCTCTACTGTTTTATGAATACTATTATTCCATTGGCAAATTGGCATCTAACTAGCCTAAACCCAGCTATTACACTTTCCTGCTACAGTGCTGCTATTATCTGACTGATCTTGTCAGTTATATTTCTCTCTGCCTTATCTTCATATTCTTTTGTCCTTACACTTAAATACCCAAGGCATGTTCCAATAGAGTTTCTAGCTCCTTAATTTTGACTTCTCATAAAGTTTCTTTTCTGAGGCATCACATGTTTCTCACCAAAGGGGGAATACAATATTCAAGTAAATTAAAATAATGAGTAGGCACGTTGTAATGAGGCAGAGACAGACAAAAAGACCAATAAATCAAGAAAAAGGAACAGACAGCAGTTTCTGTGATCAAAGTAAAAAGATGGAGTGTGTGGGTCGTTGTACCTTCGGTGTGTATAGCTGACACGTAGCTCCAGTTGTACCTTTTAACAATGTCCACCATAGCTCTTGCCTGCTGGGCATCTGAAGGTACCACCCGCATAAAGTACTTATAAAGGCTCTGAAGCAATGGAAAACAATGGCAAGCAGTTATCTAGTAACAGTCTGAGTCTTCACATTAAAGCAGGAACCATACATCCTGTCTCTAACCGAGTCCCTTTTACATTTATATGACTAAATCCATAGGACTTATAATCAAACATGTTAACAGGGCTCACCTTATCACTGAGGTCCATACTGGTGGCAGAGTAGGCAATCTGTGGTATGTTGAACAGCTGCAGTAAGTTCTGGACCTGAATGGCCACTGAGCTTGATCCCGGTCCAATCAAACCAACAATTGGTTTCTTCCCCCGCATTGGAGTGGCAGAGGGGTCTGCACACTTCATTGTTGCTCCTCCACCGCCTCCCCCTCCCCAGGAGCCTCCCCCGCCCCACTCTTCTGCCTCATCAGATGAGACTAGTGAATCCCGTATGAATTCAATGCTCTGCTCCAGGGCTACAGCTGAGTGCCAACAAGAGTCCCTGATCTCACAGCCCAGGGTGATGTTGGGAAGGATGTACGGGTCGGCGTTAATGCGGTCCAGCGTGTGCATCATGGCCTCCACCCTCTGGATACCATACTGTTCCCGTACTGCACCACACTTGCGTTCATGTACCTGTACAGTCACATCAAGATAAATTGTGCATTTACATTACAAGGCTGTCATTATGTTGTGATTGTTTTTGATGACAGTATAATTGATTGTCATAAATAATAATCTTCATTTAGACACATACTGAACAACATACAGGTGGTTCACCTTTAGAATATTAGATTTATAGTCACATGGCTGCATTGTCCCAAGAGTTTTTTCAGCAGTTATGCATATTGAGATGGGGAAAATGTCATTACACTGAAATTTAATATCAGCGCACTGAACCATATTGACTTTGTTCTGTGGGTCTTAATAAGCAGAACGTCTCTCTTTACAAGACAGGAAACTACTTCAATTCACTTTACCATTTTATTTATTTTCGGTCCTAATTTCTATAAATGCCTCATTCAAATCCTGACAATGAAAATGAAATATAGACATTTACAAAGACAGAGACTGAAGTGTTGTATTTATATAGCAGACAGTCATTCTACAGACACAAAAAGACAAACCTACCTTGTCAGCAGGAGGCTGATGATGTACTGAAAACAATGCCCCAATGATGATATCACCAGGTATGTGTGCTACAACTCTCCTTTCGTTGGACTGGGCAGTGTCCGCTTTATCGGGTCCCACCCAAAGGGACAGTACCAGTAGCAGTCGAAGAATCATCTTGGTTCGTTAAGCTAGCGCAGGAGAAGCAAGTCTCAGATTTGTTGGTTGGAGCTGTCACAGGAAACACGTTTCCTAGACATGACAACGCTTAGTGGAACTGAGCAGGTTTTGACATGACTAATTTCCACATATTTCTTTCTTCTGAATCCATTCCTTCAGATTTAACAGCAGGACCATCACTGCAAAGGCTGAGGCAACCGCTGCACTGCAACCTGGGAAAATTCAAAAGAAATGTTTCATTAGGTGAAATAACTCCAGGCTCACTCAATTAAAACAAACAACTGGTTTCCACAGTAACAGGTGACAGGAATACATGTTCACATGTACCTGTGAGCAGAAAAGACCAATAGAGGTTGAAGGTTTGGAGTTGATGCTGAATGCTCCAAGCAAAACAGGCTGTTTGCCTGTCTCTATGTACAACCATAGTTTAACACGGTTTTCTTTTTTTTGTGCTCCCAATTTACAGAAAATGTCTCATGTCAATGTGAACTGTACAAATAAAATCAGCATAAGCTGCATTACACTGCTGCAAATATTGCAATAAGCCACTATTAATTCTTAATAACGTTTACTGCTGTGATATACATAGAATAACTAAACTGAAACATTGTAGCACAACTCAAAGTAGCTGCTGTTAGGTTGCCTGACACTTTTTATACATCAGTAAGTCATACAACTGTGACATCACCAGGGTTGTAAGAGCAATTTTGAGCACCTAAAAAACGCAACTCCAACAAGGCATGTTAAGTCTAAGTCCTATTCCTTTAATATTAGATATTGGGTGCTTTTTCTCTGAATAACACACTGCACAGTGCTGTATTCAAATCTAAAACAAGAATGTCTTGGATAAAACTGGATACAACAGATCATAAAGTGCTTCTGTTCTACAGAAAAAAGGTAGATATGTGCACTACTATTATGAATGAATTATGGAATGCACCCATTTAATGAAGTGCAAACAGAGGTTAGCTAACAATGAAAAATCCTCTTTACAAACTGTGAGCAATTTAAACACTAAGTGTATGATTCAAACAGACAAACAGGACTTGAGCTACAGTACAAAAAAATTCACCAGGCACCTTGTGTCTAACAGTCAGCCAGAATGTGGGTTTTCATGCGTTTCCTCCAATGAGTAAGGTAGACATTGCTCAACAATAATGGGCAAGTCTTGTAGTTTGTTTAACCTCCAAGTTACACACATACTTTATTTTATTGCAATGGAGAGATTTAATTGACCATAAGCAGCAGGGGAGTTTGCATAGATAGCAGACAGTGGAATCTAGCGCTTATGCAAAACAAGACTGTAAGGTGAAAGACAGAGTAGAGCTACAGAGGACGACAGACAAAAAAGAGAAAGAGGTTGTAAATGGTAAAAAGAGAGAAAGAAAAAGACAGGAGATGAGGGAGATAAAAAGGGCATCAAGAGAAACTCGCTGAACATAATTAACATGACAGTGTCAGGATGGCACTGCTGCTCCAACAATGAACACTTCAAACTAAGCTCAACTCACGCTCACACACCCTGTCTTTATCAATAACACAGGGCACAGTCATGAAAAAAAGCAAAAATATCTTTTAAAATGTCACCATAAGATATGAACTGTGCTGTTAACTAAAAGCAAAAGGCATTTCAACACAAGACAAGTCAGTTTCCTTTGCAGTGCACGTACAGTGCACGCTGTGCGTCTGTGTCACTTTAATTGTGCAGCCTTAATGGTAGCTGCTAAGAAAATGAAATGCGCATTCTTTACACAAACATCTAGGACACCCCATTAGGCGATGTTACTGTATCTGTAGTTCTAGCCAAACTTTACACAAGGGCATAACAAACACTTACTAAACCAACTTCAATGCAGACACAAAAACGCATCAGATGAAAAAGAAGTAAAGGTGGAGAGAGTGAGAGGAATTGAGTATTTATTAATGGGGCAGAGGTGCCAGTCAGCCCCACTGACATCTGGGGTTTTTAATAAATTGTCACATCTTACTACTATTTTCATCATCTGAATAGTAAAAAAAACATTGTAAAAAACTTATTTATACTATTTAAATCAAATGAAGTCTTTTTATGAACAGAGCCAAATGCATGCTATTAAGAAAAAGATTTTTTAGTGAAACACTCCAGACAATGTAGGGTTAAATTAAGCACCAGGCTGCATGCAGTCTATACACGCATATATAAAGTACGTGTACCAGGCTATTATGTTGTTTTTTAATAGCAGAACACTCTCTCAGTCTGTGAATATACAGTAAGCAATACTACATTTCATCTATAGAAGAAAACTAACGGATATGAACAGTCAACAGGGAGACAGCACAAACAGGCACCATAAACCGATGCTGCTGGCAACTAAAATAGGTCATCCATTTTTTTTTCTGTTGTGTACACAGTTTAAGGAAACAGCAACATTTTAGAGAGCTTTACATATTAGTGAAGGCTTTTGCTGAGTGGCCATGTGAAACTGCGTCTTCATGTGCTTCTTTTTCCCCAAATGGACAGGGGTTGTGTTTAAAGCACCTGAGCCCATTGAACAATACTGTACATTTAAATGTTTTAAGAACAGAGTAACGTATTGCCATTAAAACTGATGTGTTTAGTGCCACAAGTTGTTCTGGTGATTAGATCAAGCGAACCACTAAAGCCAGGACAAACTACAACTACATTTACACCATTCTGTAGTTTTTTAGGGTGACATCTCACATTCTCTGACATTAGCATCAGTCAATTAATTTTTGATTATTTACACTAAGGCTAGTGGACAACAGCACTGGGACACAGGGCAGCAGATTTAAATTTAAATTAAAAGGTCTAAGGGAATGTATAGCTGTACTGATCTAATCAAACAATAAGCAGTATGGAAATATCAAACACAATCAGAATCTGTATGAACTCATTTAGCTACTGTGACAAAGCCAATCAGGTCTACATGATGTCCAATAACCACTTCTGACAGCAACATTTATCCTCCAACAGTGTCAGTTTCAATCAAACACTGTCTTCACAGACCCCAAACACCGTAACGACTTTACCCGCTGCAGCAGAGACGACGTTAGCCCAGATGTAACACAGCGGTGCCTGCAGAACTCCTCCAGACAGGCTCTGACCTCAAAACACTTCATCTTCAAGTGTTTCAACTGGGACTTGTAGCCTGCTCTCGTCCTCTGAGTCGCCAATTTGTCTCCACTTTATCTGCCGCGGTGTCGTTTATGTTCCATTAGTGTCCCTTTAAAGAAATCGCTGAATTATATGATTTCCTGTAACGCAACTGATTAAGCGCTCACGACTTACGGAGTTTGCCGAAATAGCCCCATTCAAAACGAAATCAAATTTAAATGCAACAGCGACTGGCGCAGCGCTGCATCCGTCAACCGCAATGGGAGATCAGAGTCCATCATTTGCACCGAACCAAACACACGCGCGCACACACACACACACACACACACACACACACACACACACACACACACACACACACACACACACACAGAGCATTCGCCTTTTACAAGCGAACGACTGAAAGCATGACAGAGACGCCGTCTGAAACGAACACGGCTACAGCACGCGCCGATAAAAACCGGGTTTCTCATCCTCCCCTGTTTAATTGGCGTGACGGTCTCCCGTTCACATCTGTGCGAATGCCCGCTGCGGGTAACCGGGTTACACCTTACAAAACAAAACCAAGGTTAACTAATCCGCATGCAACTGCAAGTAAGTCCCTTTTAAGACTGCTGCGAGAACAGCAGATCACAACAAAGTGCGACGAATTCCCCATGTGCACAATCGAGAGTAGTGCAGTCAGGATAAGTCCCCGCAGAGGCAGGATCACGTCTGCACAATACTGCCAATAATCCTCACCTTATAGGAGTCTGCAGAGGCGCCGACGCGGTTCCGCTTGATAATAAGATACCACGACAGGGGGAAGACGCTGCATGTAATGTGTAGCGTTAGTCCAATGTCAAACACACCAGAGCCGCCTGTGATTGCCGTGCGGCGCCGCGGCTCCCTCCGTTTTCCGGTCACGCACACCTGAGCCTCTCTCCAAACACCTCTCTCCTTCATCCCCCCCCCCCCCCCCCCCTCTGCTCAGCCGCTCATCCCTCTTCCACTAGCTACAAAACCCCATCCCCGCCTGTCTTTAGCTTTTACAGTGCTCCATTCCTGCCCAACCATCCCGTCCTTTCCAACGGGACTCTTAACATTTTATTATGGGTGATGTGCTGGACTCTGGAGTCACCCGGTTTGTTTTTGGAACATTTCTCTCACCTCGCCCTTCTGTCCTTCCTCCTACCTACCTGATGTACTGAGAAGTAAGGGAAAAGAAAACCCTGGTAGAGGAATGCAAGGGTTAACTAGTAGAAAGCTAATGCTAGCTAAAAGAGGTCCAGCTAGGTTAATTGCATTGAATTTAGCTTAGCCTTTGCCTTAGCTCGATGGTTTTAGCTACATAGCAATTAATTATATATTGTCTCCATTGTATCCCAGCCAACATAGAAATACAGTTTATATTATTCAGGCTAATAACGTAACACTACACATGTGAATCCTCCCCTAGCATCAAAGTGGAGCTAGCCTTGTTGCTCATGCTAGATTGCGCCATTAAGTGACCTAGCGAAAAACCGCAGAACAGGTGTTGTACGAAAAGTCTGGCTTCTCACGCGTTTGTGTCACACCTTCCTCCGTAACACAACTTTTATCCACCTCCTGTAATACATATAGCCTCAACCTAGTACCAACCGCATGTCTTATCATGATTACACAGCGAAGGGTCCAAGTAAGAAGCGGGTTCCAGGTGGCCACAAAGTTCAACGTAACACCAGCTAAGGGTGCGCGCGCGACTCAGACAATTATACTCGTGTTGCTCAGGCTCCCTGTTTATTAAAATTGACCTTATTGGCTTGTCAATAATATGATCGTCTTGCTTTTTTATTATTACTTTAAATTTTTTTAAATGGCAGATCAGAAAACAACAGCAAACCAGTCAGTTTTTCACTCTAGCTAAACTCGTTAAAACGGATTCTCTTTTTGTAGTTTTTCAACTGCTACAAAGCCAATGAAACAGTTTTTGTGCTAAGTTTCGGGCTCTGAATAAACGGAGTGACTGTGGATCCCCTTCTCCCGTGTCAAGCAGACATTGGAGGTGACACTGTGGGTTGGGATAACGATGCAGTGTGGAGGGGATCGATAGCGTTGGGGCTTTCATATCGGTCACAGGAGTAAAGAGCCATTAACCTATACAGCTTGGCCTGGCGTCCACCTGAAGGATCCACGGGGATCAAATGATCACATATAAAAAATCAATGCAAATCTAATAGAAACACCGCGGTGCCGCCGAGAGCAGCGGACTGCTTTAGGTTTTGCAGGACAACACTTCGCCTTTAGGCTTTTATTGACATGTCCCCTTCAGGTTTAACGATATATGTTTTAATTCATTTTAATAAAATATTAGGTACTTGCATAGTTTTTTGTATCGCAACTGACAGCATATGAGACACGGTTCAAATATTACTAGGTGAATAATTATGTGGGTTCCGGTGCAGAAGTAATTAAATTACACTGCTAAATGATATACGCATAGGTGTTACGTCTAAATATGCCGACAGTGCGTCTGGTTATTCAAACAGTGACTTTAAGACGCATTCCCGTGCGTGAACTTGACTAGTAGGAAAAAACAACTACTCGTTACTTGCCCCGGTCACGCCGCTATACAGCAATTCTCCTCCACGAACGGAAACCAAGACACGCGGGAGTCACACGCAGCCTACCTCTGCTCGCAGGACAGGTGGATGTTCCTGGAGAAACACAGCATCCCTCGTGTCCGTCAGCGCTTCATGCTCGCGGTGGTTAATCTACTTTTTCACTATGGTAACAAATGAACCCCGTCTCCTCGCTCTCTCTCTCGCTCTCTCTCGCTCGCTCTCTCTCTCTCTCTCTCTCGCTCTCTCTCTCTCTCGCTCGCTCGCTCTCTCTCTCGCTCTCTCTCGCTCGCTCTCTCTCTCTCTCTCTCTCGCTCTCTCTCTCTCTCTCTCTGCAGCGCCAGTCGCTCCAATGAGGAGGCTCCTTTCGCGTCACAGGTCATCCACCCTCTCTCTCGCTCTCTCTCTCTCCCCCTCTCTCCCGCTTCCTGTCTGCCTGTCTGTCTCTGTCTGTCTGTGTGTATGTACCTTCCCAATACCATCTGGAGATAGAGATGGATACTGATAGTAGCCTGACAGGAAGAATGAGAGATGGAGAGGGTGAGTATGGGGCATAAAGGGTTTTAGAGATTGGCCGGGACGGGGCTTGGATTAATTTAGCAGCCAAATGCATTTGGGATTAGTAAACCATTAAAGGAGCATAGGCATCGGCGCAACTACACTGTCTTTCTCACACGCAGGGTAGATGGGGCTTTAGCTGATGCAGCGATAGCCTTACAAAGTCTGACCCCTGTCTGACACGCTCTGCTTCACTATTCAGCATTTGTAATGACACGTATAGATTAACAGGCAAAACAGCCTTTTTTCATTGAATTTTCTGTGCATTTATCCCATTCCTACTGACAGAATCCCTCAAGCTCCATCAGAATGGATGGGAAGGGGCTGTGAACTGACTGGTTAAGGTCTCTCCACTGATGTTGAGCAGTCTGAAACCAGACTCGCTGGTAACGTGCACATCGTCTGCATTCATCATTCCTTCAATTCTGGCCTTTCCCTTTTGTCCCTGACACAGAGAAGCACCTCCATAACATGACAGTACCAACACCATGCTTCAACATAAGGAGGGTATTAGGCAGATCATCATTTTGTGCAGTCAGAGGCCTAAAACCATTTTGCAATGAGCAAGGAGGTTCACCAAGTTCTTTATCTCATGTGTCCTGATTCTGGAGGAGCACTAGTTCTAAAAATTTAATACCATTAAAACCACTGTGCTTCTCCTTTTTGATTGCCTAGCCAGAGATTTAACATTATTCTAGAGGCATGATAAGATAAAGGGAAATGTCAACAGTGAAACATATGATTGTTGATATCACATATGATTGTTGAAATCAGTTAATATCATTACCACATACACACCCTCTTTGTTTAATTCACAGTAAATAACTACAAACGTTAACAGTACCTTTTTACTATCAAATTTTGTTCTTCTAAAAAGAACTGTTTCTTTAGATGAATTGCTGGAATGATGTGAGGTCACATTTCTATGGTGACCCAATAATATTAACAAGCTGCCAACAGATCAACCCAATTTGTTCTATTTGATGCCAGTCAAACTGTGTTTCTCTCTCCTCTCTCTCTTTCTCTTTCTCTTTCTCTTTCTCTCACACACACACACACACACACACACACACACACACACACACACACACACACACACACACACACACACACACGGATACACAGATCCAACTCATTAATCACTAAGAGGGACACTTAAAGTTGGATCAATAAGTGAATTAAAATTGATGAAACTGAGATGAATCAATAACAAAGGATAGAGCCGAGTGCACCAAATTAAAGACAATTGGATTGTAAGGTATGATGGAAGAAAATGATATAGTTACTGCACTGTATGTACATAATCTAATGTTGACAATGTTAAGTGTGTGGGCTGCAGTACTGGATGCATCAGGTCTCTGGTTAGAGAGAAAAAAAGATTTCAGCAGGACATTTCAAAATATCGCCACAGCCTGTGCAAGTCTGTTTTCTTTGTGTCACTACATATAAGCATATATCACATGCATATAAACACCTGCAGGGTAAAAACATCTCTTTATGCCACACTCCTCCGCAAATCGCAAGCACGTCAGAGTCCGTGTCACAGTCGGCAAATCAATTATTTAATGGCATTTCAGAATAACAGTGAATGCCCATGGTTGCCATAGACACATAGCTGATAGAGGGTTGTTACTTGTCTGTGATATTCCCACTCTAAGTAGGACAAATAGCTGAAAAAACACAGCCATACAACGCCAACAGAGAATCATGGACATCAGAAATAAAACATTCACTCTCATGCTGTGTGATTTTGCCTAATAGACCAAGCTTAGGTCATATGAATATGCCTACTGATGGTTTTGACGGCGTCACTAGTCAGTCAGGGGTCAATTTAAACTTTACATTTTGACATTTGATCTGTCCACCTACTGATTTGCAAAGTCACAGTGAATATTTGTTTTCCTCACACATTTTCGGCATACGGATGAGGAGCAAAGGTTCCCAGGTCAGGAGGTCAGGGCCTTTTGGTCATCCTTGTGAACAGGACAGAAACAGAAGAACGTGTACAAACCTACCTCAGCACAATTCATTTCCAGGACTCTGGTTTATCATTGATTTATTATCACATTTCTCCCTCCATCGCTCCTGTGCCGTCAGCCACCTGTTCAGCTGTTTAGAGATTTTTCACAGTGTGCCAAGCCAGTTTGGCTTTAAATGTGACCAGTATCGGCTTGAGAAGCAACGTTCTCGTTTTCAGGCGATTTTCTAGCCAAGACATAAATGATCTCCTCGGGCTACAAGGTGCAAACTATGACTATGAAATCAGACAGATCTTTCATTTGTGCAGGTCGGCAGTGTGAAATTTAATTGGAAGGAGCTTATTTCATGAGAAAAAAGCCAATTAAAACGCCTCCAGGTGCTCAGACCACGTTCTTCTTCCTCTCATTACAGCCGATGAGGAGGCAACCACCTGCGTGAAATAAGTGCTCCGTGAAGGAACACGGCCCTTTCACGCGCTCCTGTGGAATCCAAGAAATGGGTCATGCTGCCCCCTTGTGTCTGTTGGGGAAAGAAGATGGAGGAGGGGACAAAGTCTCAATTAGGCATTCTGGAAGTCTTGGTGGCGGAGCTACTTACTTGTGGAAGTGGACAGATTCACAGAAGGTGAAACTGTTGAAGTGAGAACCCCGTCGCAGCCTGTGTGTCGGCCCCCGGAGCCCCGCGGACAGGTTCATCCTGTGATGCTCATTCCTGCGCCCCACCGCATTCCTGCAGAGGGATAAGCCGCATCCCGTGCCTGGCTGCGGCAGCATGTGACCGGCTTGTGATTCCGTCTGGCGCTGGCGGATGACTTTCTGGGCTGATCCTGAGGAGGCAGAGCATACAGTACGAGAAAGGTCTCCCTCACTCCCCTGCTTCTTTTGGTAGTTTTCTTACTGAACGTTGGTGCTGTGTGCATGTGATCGTCATGCTCTACCATGTGGTACAGGATGGGAAACGCTGTCAAAGACTCACTGTAGTCCGAGTATTATGTAATTATAATTAATAATTATCATTATTAATCATAATGATCATTGTCAAATGATGCTTACAGTGTTTATACTACATTAGCATTAACTGATTGTGCTTCTTGCACTATGATCACCAGTTACATGATACAAGTTTAATGCCTGTTTTCCTCTGTGGAAAATAGCTTTTTTTCTTTCACTGCAACAGGCCCATCTCTCTAAAGTGAAAAATCAAAGCTTTGCCATGGTCCAATGTCAATAATGTGGCATGAAACGCGGCATAGGACACAACACGGAACATCATAAATCAGCCCTTTAATGTGGACATGCTGATCCTAATAGTGATTTTACGCCAAGGAAAAAAAGGGAAAGATGAAAGTCCCCTTTTCACATCAGAATGATTGAACTAACATACACATTTCAGACTTTTAGTAATAAGAGAAGTAAAAATCAAAGTACAGTAGGACTCATCATTGATCATAATTATTAATTGATAAACACATTGAACAATCAAGCTAATAAATAAACTACCAAATAGAAATAATTGTTTTCATGTGTAACCACCCATTGCCAGGTCCACAGTGAGGCTGGGCCGACTCCATCCTCAGATTAAAGATGTGATTTCTGTTTTTGGTGCATCGCCGCCCAAAACCATGCTTTAATAAGCAGACTTATTAAACATGATGATGCCATTTGCTAATGACGTCATTAGCAGAAGTGATTAAGTTCTAGAGAGCACAATAAACATACTGACTGATGCTCAGAATGTGGTTGTACTGAAAACCTAAAAGTGCAAAGATCACAGAGAAAAAGCAACTGAATTAACTGTGTAATATCATTTTTACACAACTTTATATTTACTCTCTTACCTGCACGTACACACTTGATCATGCACAAATTCCTAACCTCCCCAGACACACACACACACACACACACACACACACACACACACACACACACACACACACACACACTGCAGACACACAGCGACAGCTCCACATAAAGGTCAAAATTAACAAGTCTACACCCGCACAAGCTTGTCTTTGTCCATTCAGCAAGAAGTCGGCAAAACACACACACACACACACACCCACACACACACACACACACACACACACACACACACACACACACACACACACACACACACACACACACACACACACACACACACACACTCAAACAGACCTTTTTGCCTGAGGTCCAGTGGAGCAGAGGTCAGCTGTTCTCCAGACCAAATGAAGGCGGAATCAGGAATATTATGCCTAGCATGTGATGGTGTGAGGGCTCTAGTTGTGCGCTGGGTGCATGAGATCACACACTTTGTCAGAGGACGGCCCCTAAAGCAGCTCAGTGAGTAGGGGGAGAACGGGGGGACGCCAGGCTGAGTGGAGGAGAGAGAAGGTTGAAGGAGGCTCGGTAGTGAATGTAGTGGCAGCGGGTTTCATTCATTCTTACATTTGAAGCAGCCCAGCTTCTGTGACCGACACTGGAGCGACTACGACCTTTAACCATGCGGCGCCTGTGTGTTTCTGTAGTCCTGCTGCATCTTCTCGGGACCTCCTGGTGTCAGTTCCCGCGTCTCTGTGCTAACTCGGAGTCTCTTCGGACCAAAGAGTGCTGTCCTGTGTGGGAGGGCGACGGCTCCGCCTGTGGCGCCCTGTCAGGCCGGGGCTTCTGCGCCGAGGTGGTGGTCCTGGACGAGCCCCACGGACCCCAGTACCCGCACTCGGGGATTGACGACAGGGAGCGCTGGCCTTTAGCTTTCTATAACCGCACGTGCCGCTGTGCAGGGAACTATGGAGGTTTTAACTGTGGGGAATGTAAGTTCGGTTACTGGGGGTCAAACTGCGCCGAGTACAGGGAATCCGTGCGCCGGAACCTTATGACCATGTCAAGCGCCGAGCAGCAGAAGTTCATCTCTTATCTGAACTTGGCTAAAAACACCATCAACCGGGACTATGTGATTTCCACGGCGACAAGAGCAGAGATGGGAGAGAACGGCGAGAACCCCATGTTCTCGGACATCAACACGTACGACCTGTTCGTCTGGATACACTACTACGTGTCCCGGGACACCTTCCTGGGAGGACCAGGGAATGTGTGGAGGGACATCGACTTTGCCCATGAATCGGCAGCATTCTTGCCCTGGCACAGAGTCTTCCTGCTGCACTGGGAGAACGAGATACGGAAGCTGACGGGAGATTTTAACTTCACCATTCCATACTGGGATTGGAGGAATGCCCAGTCCTGCGAGGTGTGCACCGACGCGCTGATGGGTGGACGAAGCTCCCTTAATCCTAACCTCATCAGCCCGGCTTCAATCTTCTCCTCATGGAAGGTGGGAACAATTCTATTTGTTATAAAGCAAATCTGTGATGTGCTTCAGACTAAAAGCTCCTCTTAGCGCCACAACAAGCCTCACTTTGCTTGTGTGTGTGTGTGTGTGTGTGTGTGTGTGTGTGTGTGTGTGTGTGTGTGTGTGCGTGTGTGTGTGTGTGCGTGTGTGTGTGTGTGTGTGTGTGTGTGTGTGTGTGTGTGTGTGTGTGTGTGTAGGTGATCTGCAGCCAGCCAGAGGAGTACAACAACCGAGAGGCCCTGTGCAACGCTACCGGCGAGGGTCCACTGTTGCGTAACCCGGGCAACCATGATCCGAACCGCGTGCCACGAATCCCCACCACAGCTGATGTGGATTTCACTGTGAACCTCCCCGACTACGAGACGGGAGCAATGGACCGATTCGCCAACATGAGCTTCAGGAACGTCCTGGAGGGTAGGACTGGCAGACACGCTAACAAACCCTGTTGTCTTGTCATTTCAACTTTACATGTCCCCGTCGTGCAGGTTTCGCCAGCCCGGTCACAGGGTTGGCAGTGCCGGGCCAGAGCACCATGCACAACTCCTTGCACGTCTTCATGAACGGCACCATGTCCTCAGTACAGGGTTCGGCCAATGATCCCGTGTTCCTGGTGCACCACGCCTTCATTGACAGGTATAGGGACAGTAATGGAGACACCTTATGCAGTGCTATTATAGTAGCTTATGCGTTTTAGTCTTCTTCACCTGTTTCCTTCTCATACTTTCATCTCCCAGCATCTTCGAGCGCTGGCTCAGAACACACCAGCCCTCCAGAACCAGCTACCCACGAGCCAACGCCCCCATTGGCCACAATGATGGCTACTACATGGTGCCTTTCCTGCCGCTCTACAGGAACGGAGATTACTTCCTGTCCGACAAGGTTCTGGGCTATGAGTATTCGTACCTGTTGGACCCTGGTCAGTACAGGTTATTTAACACTGCACACTTAAAACAGCTTCTCATTGTGTACGTGTTAAATCGTCCGACCGTGTGCATCCTCACCTCAGGCCAGCGCTTCGTCCAGGAGTTTCTGACGCCCTACCTGGAGCAGGCCCAGCAGATCTGGCAGTGGCTCCTAGGGGCCGGACTCCTGGGGGGGTTGATTGTTGCAGTCATTGCCGTCCTGCTCGTCACTGCCAGGCGGAAGTGGAGGCGTAACCAGAGGAGGAAGAGGGCGTCGAGCTACGGGGAGAGACAGCCACTGCTGCAGAGCAGCTCGGAGGAAGGCTCAGCTTCATTTCAGACCACTATGTAACACACACTGTACTGTACAGACCTGTACATAATGTATATGAACATGAGCTGGACGTGAATGTGCAAACTCTTTGGGACGTATATTACTACCATTACACGTTTAATGGACTTTAATTCTGAATCATGTGTACTTGATTTCCCATGATGAATTGGTTTAAATTACAACATTATACATGAGATGTTTAAACAATGAAACACATTTTGAATGGAGGAATGTGTTGAAGCATTTAGGTGAACTGACCATTTAGTGTTTGGTAGCATTTAAATGACAGACAATATTAATTTAGTAATTAGACACATACATTAAATTAAACATTCAGCAACTTAATATATTAAACTTTATTTGCCATCAAATGTTCAGAAAGTTCTCTTGTTGGTATTTTACATAACCATGAAGTTCATTTACAACTTTTGCTGACTTTCCTTGAACGGAGTCATATTTTATGTAATTTATTTCATTGTTGTAGTGAACTTTAAGCAAGATTGCATTTACTGTATAGTGAAGGGCCCCAGGCACCCCTATTTACATTTAATTTAATATACTGTAGTTCAAGGAAACAAAGATCATTGTGTCAATATGCTGAAGGTGCAAGAAACATGGGCTCCGAGTGCTGTTACGTGCCTTTAGGAAAATGCATTATGTCAGGATTATTACTGCACCAGGAGTTTACTTGAAAACTATTAAGTTTTGGACACAAACGTGTTATATATGAAACACTAATTCACACACACGTGTGTTATGACTGGTGCTTGCTGATCTCAGTGTAACATGATATGGTGACCTGTGGTTATTCACAATCAAACAAATGTAGCTGCTTGTTTATGAGAAGGTAAACCATTACTGTACATGCTGCATTAAAAAAATCAACCCGAGTTTCTCTCAGTTTTTTTTTCCTGATATACTGGTTTGAAATGATTTAAGTGCCAGAAACATTTCAACAAATGTTAAACAACTGAACAAAAATAAACAAGATAGGTGAATAATAGTAAGTTTAAGTGTAAATCATCAAATCAATATTTATTTGTCTGCTAGGTTTAGTTAAGGGTATAAAACAACAGAACTGTGTCATTCAGGATAGTAGTGGGGGAGTAGTGGAAACATGTACAATCTCGTTTCCTGCTTCCCATTTTAGTGTTTGGCTCCGTCTACTGACGCCAAATGTGTCATTCATCCTACACGGCTCAGTCTCTGATCTGTAGATCTGCCCTGATCTACTTTGGTCTCATTACTGGTTACAAGAAAACAAATTCTGCTCTACACACACACACACACACACACACACACACACACACACACACACACACACACACACACACATTTATGTATGTTTATACATTTATATAAATTTTGCGAGCGTAAAACATAAAACCACAGACAACAGACATAGAATAACTCGACACGCAGGCACCACTGTTACTGATCAAATATAATTGCATAATAATGTGCAGCACGTCACACGTTTTCATTTTAGTGATATTAACCTGTTTGAAGTTCAGTGTTTGAAAGTAAAGTTATCTAAAAAATGGTATAAAAGAAATAGTGCAGGTAATCAATATATAATAAATATAAAATACTTTATTTCAGATTTGGTTTTGTTCTTTAAAAAGAACAAGATACAAATACACAAACAATTTAACATTTGAATATTTGTATTTTTCAAATGCTAAATACATATAGGCTAAATAGGTGGTGAAATAGTACAGTAGGTGCAGTTATGAAAATGAGGAATATCAAGAGTTTGATTCCTAGTGTTTCCAGTGTGGAGGTTTTTTTAAAATTATTATTATATTGAGACCGGAGAGTAACTTAAACCTGGTGTCAGACGTAGAAATTTTTTATAACCACTATCCTCCTTGTGTAAATCAGCATATTGCCATATGCCCTTTGTCAGAGGTTTCAGATTACATTAAATGAGTTCTAAACATACAAATAACTTAACAAAACAACAACTAGAAATACTGCTTTGAGGTGTAGTGTAGGTTTGCTTGGTATAAACATAGATAAGCTGAACAGGGCACTGTTTTGTTTTACTGTTATTCAAGTCACTGTGTGTCTGAGAGACTAATTGCCTTTTCTATTTCTCATTGAATTATCTTATTATGTTTGTAGGTGCAAACTTTAAGTAGTAGTGTCAGAGCCTTTGCTCGTGCTCCCATTAGACGCCAGCAGGACAAAAGGCAATAGTCAGGGTAAATGATGAAATCCAAGAGCAATTTAAAAACAGTATCTGTGTATAGAAAACTAGAAGACTCAAGACTGTATATTATCACCATTATATTAATGGTGTACAACCCGTGAGTGTATGTCTCATTTGTCTTCACAGATGTGCACAGTTTCTTTCAAGCTTCTTGGACGTCACAATTTCAAGTAACCAAAACCCATCCGGTCCAAGGTTGATGATATGGACCCTGAAGTGCACGTATGGGTAAAAGCTCAGCTGAACGACTCCTTGTTGAACTCAAAGGTCGTCCCAGGGAACCGGGCCGAGTTGCACAGCTTGTGAAGGGTCCTGGAGATGCCCTTTGGTCCGCAGCAGAAGACTCCCACTCGCTTGCTGAAACCACACATAGTCAGACAGTGAGTTGAATTAGCAGCCTTAGCGATCGGCGCCATTCTAGGCTGCCTTCACGTACTTCTTATTGCTTCTTCCAATCTCGTCAAACAGGTGCTTCCACCTGGGTCGACCAACCAGCAGCCTGGAGGCGAGTGGGCGGTATCTTTCCTCAGACATGCGCTAAGACAACGGGAAAGCACAGAGAACATCAGGATGTTTGGAAAGAACTAATGCACAGAAATCAGTTGTTACCTCCTATCAGTGGAGCAACATTCATGCTAATAGTCAACGCTGTTCACTGCAATATTACAGACACTTTTGTAGATACTTATGCACTTAGGTTGCTCAAATACAATGAGCTGCATTATTTGGTTTGGTTTAATTGAGACAGTTTCAAACTTTATCTGTGGGTCTTCATCCACTTATCCGGGGCCAGGCCGCGGGGAAGCGGTCTAAGCAAAGACTCCCCTCCCCCGGACACTTCCTCCAGCTCCTCCGACGGATCACAAGGAGTTCACACATGTCACGACCCTTGCTTTTGTCTCCGCCATTGGAAGCTGTGAAACCCCAGCACTTCCTTTCAACACGCTGGTTCAGTGTGTGTGGTGTTACACTGACGCGCTAGCTGACTTTATCTCTGAGTGAAGCCACTGGAGAGCGATCAGGCAGTTACTCCAACCTCCTGATACGGCTCAGCATCGCTTTGTAAACAGGGCAATCTGATTTCCCGCAGGCAGCGCCAATAGAGCCGTGTCTGAGTGGAGTCAGAGCCAGGCCCCTCCCCCAGCCGGGACACGCAACAACGCAATAAAAAGGAAGGCAAACACGCTCCACGTAGCTCCCAGCTTTAGGCTTTCGGGAGAACGTGGATCTTCTTACGGGGACGTGATACATGTCAGGAATGTGGTTTTACAGCTGCTCATGAGCTTGGTTTAAAATCCAGCGCTGAGAAAAATAAATATACTCCCCGTCGGGGAATCGAACCCCGGTCTCCCGCGTGACAGGCGGGGATACTCACCACTATACTAACGAGGAGATGACAATGAGTACTCCGCAGGTTCCGTTAAATACAGTAACAATAAAACAAATCATATTACCATAATATCAGTTATTATGGTATTTAGAAATAGTACTAACATGCTACTTATTCGAATATTGGCAATAAATGACCATTATTTTAGAGTCAGAGACAAAAATATGCATTTCTACAAGTAAAATGTAAATGTACGTGTGGTTCCTGACTCTGTCCTATACTGACCTCTAGTGGCTCAGCCTTAAAAAAACATGTAAAGAATCCACTGAAAGACAAATGTGTGTGTGTGTGTGTGTGTGTGTGTGTGTGTGTGTGTGTGTGTGTGTGTGTGTGTGTGTGGCCTACCTGCAGGTTTTCTGGTTGACTGACGTACAGTTTGAGATTAAGGTAGTCTGGTCTGTTCTCCTTCCAAAGCTGAAAGACATACGAGACATAGAAAGTTCAGTGTTTTGTGCTTTAAGTCTAGGCATATCAGAGAAACGCACGTTTACTATTTATTTTGAAAGAGATGCTCCACCACTAATGGCCACAAGATGGCGGAACATGCAAAGAACATGACTGGCAACAGTGTTTTCTGCCAGTAGCTTTATTTCTAATGAGCTGTTACATTTTACAAACTTAAAGTCTAGTCAACTAAACTAGCATGTTATATTTGGTTAATATATAATAGAAATAAAATATAATATATAACACAGTCTGTCTTCTGAGACTTTGAAAGCATAGGTGTCACAGTATCCCCTTCCCCGTCCAGCTGTGCTTGCTTTTAACCCCTCTGACCTCTTCTTGCCCCTTAAAACATTGTAGACCGGGTTTAAAACAAACACACACTATAGTGGAGGCTTCCCTCCCCAGCAGCAGGTGGCAAATGGATTATCTTTGCGGGTTAAGTCACGTTTCACGTAATCAGAGGTTTGAGGAGAGACTTAGTTATAGAAAGTGCAGCCATTCTAACTTTTTGACTATTGCATGTACGTTTGTTCTGACCTTGTGATGAAGGGCACACAGCAGCTCTGCAAACCAGAAGAACGACTGGAGCTCTCTGCAGACCCACACAAAATACAGCCTCTGCAACCTGAAACCCGTCCAACCATCGCTGGGTGTTCAGCAGGGGAGGGTGGGGGGTGGTCAGGGAACATTAATTAGCTGCTCAGCAAAGTAATGAATGAATGGTTCATCGGCGAGTGGCTTTTTGTTTCACAACTCACAGGAGCGCATGCAGCACACAGGCGAAAGGCGTGACTCCGATTCCACCGGCGACGCAAAAACTGACGTCGTAGTTAAACACGTCCTCTGACGGGCTTCCAAATGGACCGTCCACATAAAGCCTGGAGACAGAATGAAAGTGCAGTAGCTGTAAGTGAAAAACCTCAACAACATGTGCTTGTTCACGTCTGTGCGGTTTTCCAGTTAAGAAAGACAAAGAGGGGACTTTATGGTTTGTTTAGTTCTGGATTATAGTCACTAAAACAAACACAGAGTCCCTCCAGACTTTAATCTCCCTCTTTTTATCTCCATCGATCTCATCCTCTCACGCACAGCACAGGAAGAGGACAGGGTCAGGGGTCGGGGGTCAAAACCTATGACCTGTTGAGATTCTGGGCCTTCATGAGAAATCATGTCCACAGCATCACTTGCACAGGCTCTAAACGCAAACACACACACACACACACACACACACACACACACACACACACACACACACACACACACACACACACACACAGAGTGCAGGGACATACTTGGGGTATCGCCTCTGTTGCATCATGGGAAGGATTTCCAGGCCCAACCTCGGCTGAGGAAGTAACAGCTGTGTGAAGCGATCTGAGGAGAGACGAGCAAAATATAAAAAAAAAAAAAAATAATGAGATCACACTGGAGTGTAGCTGTCTCATCTATACATCCTAGCATTTCCCTCCAACATGTCGCCACAGATTATTGGGCCAATGCAAACAACCAAACTTCCTGTTCGGTAGCAAATGAAAATGCCTGAACATGTTCCCAAAGGCCACAGCTTCCTCTAAACTCTGAATTCCCTTTACAACCATTGGGAATCAGGCCAACTTCAAGGCAAAGAAACAGTCCCACACATTAAGACAGAGAGACACACCACAGATGAAAGTTTCAGAAAAGCATCCAGAGTGAAGACAAAACAATGTGGTCCACATCCTGTGAGCTCTGATACCAACAAAATAATGAGTGTGTGTGTGCGTACCAGTCCAGTCTCCCACGACTCGGAGATGGATGCCAAAGGTTTCCTTGTTCTCTGTGGGACACTGCAGGGAGGCAGAGAGGAGATAGTGAGTCACAGCAACAACACACGTGAGTGGACCAGCTACACACTCTCACGTGCCACTAACAGAAGACACAAAAGGACAGGAACACAACATAAAGCACATGTACTGTACAGTAGCACAACTTTTTACATAGGGCTTACACCACACACACACACACACACGCACACACGCACACACGCACACACACACACACACACACACGCACACACGCACACACACGCACACACGCACACACACACACACACACACAGCTTTTCTGTTGGCAGACAGCGCTACTAGCCTCAGGGGTCTGTCTGCTCTCTGTCAGAGTGATTCTCTGCCCTCCTCCTCAAAGCTCCAGAACACGCCAGGCACAGGCATGCACCCAGTGTGAGCGTGTGCAGAGTCAGGAAGTTTTTCAACGTGACTTCATCGAGATTATGTCTCGATTCATCTGCCGGCAAACGGGATGTTGAGACAATGAGCTGTTATTATTCTTACCGTTGTTAGAGTGAAGGGATGGTTCTCAAACGAAGAGACGCCTGGACAGTTAAGGACAACGTACTGAGGAAAGTGAAGGATGATGAGCGATGCCGAGGCAGGAGGGTGTCAGATAGAAGAGAGAGGGGGATTAGAGAGAGATGGACGTGAAAGGGAAACAGTGGGAGGGAAACAAAGAAACAAACAAAGCCGATTATGACAAAACTCCATCTGGTCAAAGATGCACTTCGTCGTAGACTACAGCAGCATGTTCTGGCTCCTCACCTGCCCGGGACGAGCTGCAAAGTTCTTCTTCAGCATACGCAGCTCAATGACATCACAGGGGTGCCTGATCACCGTCACTATGGTGACGGGATCACTGCTCCGGATGTAGCGGAAGAAGCGCTCCGCACAGTAGAGGCAGAGCGGACCGGACACCCACAGCCAGGTCTGAACACACACACACACACACACACACACACACACACACACACACACACACACACACACACACACACGGGTGAGTCGCTCGTGCAGCAGTATTTATTAGTCGATCGTCTAGTTGAGAACTGATCTGATATGAGACGTGCAGGGTCTTCCCAGCTAATTACTCACACCTGCACTGGAGCCGGGAGCACAGGGAGGATTTCATGGAGCTTGTTGCTAAACGACCACGTGCAAACACATAATCAAACACACGGGAGGAAACGCACACAAACACAGGCCTTGATGTAAAAGAGGACGTCGGCCCCTCCCTAACAGCACAACGCCTCTAATAAAACACACACACACAGGCACTTCCCCCAGCGCACACGCCTTTACATTCAAATGTGATTTTAATGTACTAGGCTGCTGCCACATACACACACACACACACACACACACAAACACACACACACACACACACACACACACACACACACACACACAGGCACTTCCCCCAGCGCACACGCCTTTACATTCAAATGTTATTTTAATGTACTAGGCTGCTGCCACATACACACACACACACACACACACAAACACACACAAACACACACACACACACACACACACACACACACACACACACACACACACACACACACACACACACACACCTGGGGGCAGTGTGGCTGGAAGTGAGCCTCCTCTCGGCATCGTCCTTGCTGCAGCTCCTCGCTCTGCCGCTCGGTGCTGGTCCGATTGGGTTCGAGGCAACCAGGAGGATGGGCCTCGATGTTGGTCTGATACTTTAGAGCCCCCCTAAGGACGGAGAGGAGACTTAAGGTGATGCATCAGCGGGAGACCATTAAAACAAAAGTGCTATGAGTGAACTGTGCCCACGGTTGCTGCCGATTAGCTACATGTTGTTATCACCGGGATATAAATCAAACATGAAGTAGCATAAAACAGTGGAGCAACAGGACGGGCATGTACAAGCAAACACTGGCTCCACTGCTGTGTGTCTGTCAGGAAGGAGCTAAAAGATTCCTGTGCTCTGATTATATGTGAAGGAAGAAAAGAAGAAAGAAAGACGAAAAACTGAACAAGAGTCACATGTAAGAAGAAGAATTCATATGTACAAAACATGACGTTTTTGAATAAATGGATTAAATTGGATGGTTTACCTTTGACATAATGCCTTCCCTAGCCCCTTACCCCAATCATCACAGAGGGGCCCAAAGTAGAAAAACAAGGTTTTTGGGCCATACTCTGATGTAAGGAACACACACACACACACACACACACACACACACACACACACACACACACTAGAGACACCTACCCGACCATGTGCACCATCAGAATGACGTAGAAGACAATGAAGAGGTTGTGTGTGTACCAAAATATCTCATAGTGTGAGACGCTGAAAAACAAGAAGAGATCACAACCAATTGTTTCTGCAGAGAGTTTTACGATATTCACACAATAATGTTTTTTTAGGAGAGGTTATGGCTACAAAGATTAACAAAGTTAAGAAACAAGAGGATACGCAGAAAGGTTCAAGGACGATCTGACATTATAAATGATGCGACCTCTAATGTTTACTTAAATAATTTCAATTTGTAAAAAAACCTAAAGCCAAGAGGTTGTGAGTCATCGTGTCGGTATTTCCCTGGCACTACAGTCACTTATCTACAGATCTTAAGCCTCTTATCCTTAGAACTATTCAGCTCTTAACACAGGTGCAGAAGGCACACACACACACACACACACACACACACACACACACACACACACACACACACACTGCGTGACCCACCATGACCTGAGTAATAACAGCGCTCCGAGTGCAACACTTAGTGAGGATTTGCTCTGTAACTGAACTCTCCCAGCGTGTGTCTCTATCGTCTCCATCTTCCTCTTCTCAGACAAAGAGGTGAGTCATAAACTCAGGCACGGTCCTGTCAACTCTTCAAGTGCTCGCTCCGGTCGTCTGCGGGTAAAACGCCGCTCCACCTACTTTACCCGACACCTCCAGGCCATCGGACACACAAAGCACAGAGGCTGTGAGGCTTGTTTACCGTACGCAGTGTGAGGACGACAGGAACATCAGGAAGAGGATGAGAACCAACAGGACGCCGGTGACTCCTGGGACTGAAGACAATCAAGCATTAAGAGAACGGCGACAGCGTCAGCGTTACTCACATCCCAACACACAAGCTGCACGATGTGCCAAAGAGGAAATCTGTTCGACTCACAAGGCCTAAAACTGTACAAATCTGACAAACAGAACTGTTTCTACATTTAGCAGCTTCCTGAAGCGGTTGAGTTCACAATAAGAATAGTCTTTCTTACTTGTGGTGAGAATGATCAGCTTGGGATCCTATGAAAGAAACAGTCATGTTAACATGACGACACTAACATGTTAACAGGCTGAGGGGCTGATCTGGGATCTGATTTGGGGCTCACCTCCCCTCTGTAACGAGCCAGATTCAGGGCTGGGAACTCGTCCGAGTAGCTCTCGCTGAAGTTGATTACGTTGACCAGGTGGGCAGACACATGCACGACTAAAACAGAGCAGAGGATGTTGCACAGACATGAGGAGACGCGCTTCTGTGCGCGAACAGCATCAGACACACACACACGCACTGCAGACACACACACGCACTGCAGACACACACACGCACTGCAGACACACAGCGACAGCTCCACATAAAGGTCAAAATTAACGAGTCGAACACCCGCACAAGCTTGTCTTTGTCCATTCAGCAAGAAGTCAGCAAAACACACATGCACACGCATATGCACACACACACACGCACACACACACACACACACACACACGCACACACACACACACACACACACACACACACACACACACACCACCTCTGACATCATAGACGAACCACGCAGCCGCTCAACAGCTGATGGAATTAGAGGGTGTAATCATGAGACACAAGGGTCCTTTTTTCCCCTAACTCACATCCTTTCTCACTCCCACATCACCTCCCCCCTCCCTTGGCTGTCATTGATTGTCTCTGGCTGCTGTTACAACATGAGAGGTTCACCTACAGAGAAGCGTGTTTGTGTGAAGTGCTGACGAGCTGAGAAGTGACTGGTCAAGATGAAAGAAGAGTTAGGGAACACGTGACACCTTGACACTGCTCTTATATTTCTATGTATCTGAATGTATTCCATGACTTCTAGCACAAACCTTCACCATCTTCAGTGAGTCCCTCTAAGAACACACACACACGCACACACACACACACACGCATACAGCTGGAATGATGTCACAGCATGCACCCCAGGAATGCTGAGGCTGCCTGGAGCCCTTTAGCCACACTCTGCACCCTCACACACCCACAGACATAGAGACGGTGGCAGTTTTACCAGACAAGATGCAGATGGCGACTCCGCAGGCCACGTGAAAAGTCTTGCTCTTGTCCAGCAGTCTGCGCGTCTTTCTGCTCGACACCTGCGACGGCAGACTGAACTTGAGACCACGCGAGTCATTTAAACCCGACCGCCTGCCTTCTCAAATAGACCTCAGACTTATTAAATAAAAATTCTGACGACTCTTTATAAAAGCTACACAACAACAAAAATTATAGATTAGAAGCAGCAACACCCTAATACAATGTTCACCCTCCTCCCTCAGCTTCACCCCCCCCCCCCCCCCCCCCCCCCCCCCCCCCCATCTTCCCTTTAGGCTCCTTACCGTGCGTGTTCCTCTGACAAAGGTGAGCAGGGAGCGACACATGGGCACCAGCACCAAGCTGCAGTTCAGGTTCAGCGCAGACGCAGACGCCCTGCTGATGCACAGCCCGAGCTGGGGAGCACACGCATGGTCAGGATGTTAGCTGAAATGAGGGACAAACGCCTCTGAAGGCTTCCTGTCAGGATCTGGACCAACTGGTCCCACAGACAGTGGGACCAGTAGTGATTACAGCCATCGTTAGCCTTCTAATAGTGATCTAATACATTATTTAATGACTGTCTCATATACTGTATTTGCTCTCTGCTTGTAAGTGTGTTTGTCTGAGTAATTTGTTCCAATGGTCATTTTATTCTCTGTGTTCACAGGTTTTCAACAAAGAGCAGAAAAAAACTGCATTGAGCCAAATTAAAGATCGTTTGCTTTAGCAAAGCAGCCGTGCATGTACTGACATCTATCACTGCTTAAGAGACCGATGAAAGGTGAGTGTGTGCAGCTTCTGGATATAAAAGGACCGGGTTTGTTGCCACTGAAGCAGAATCAGCATTGGGAATTGAGGCTTCTCTGGAAAAGGTGAGTCACAATGAAACAGAAGTAGAGATTTGCTGTTCACGCTAATAAACCTTCCAGAACTGTACTGGTACTGCCCAATACAGCTGAGCTACGGCGCCAACAGTCCAAGGTCAGATGTTATATTTCTGACTTATGACATGGACTTGTGTCTGGCCAACACATACCGCAGCTGCCTTGGTTCCAGGTTTGGTAACTACACATAACGTGACATAAAGAGCACAGATGCATATCAGAACATCCTGTCTGCAAGATAAGCACCTAGAACCAGGAGGAAGCAACAGGTTACAGGGAGAACGGAACAGGGAGGTCAGCTGAGCAGTCTGACTTTACAGGACAAGGGAGCTGAAAGAAGTGGGAGTTTCCTAAATAAAGAAGTGAAGCACGTAAACAGACGCATCACTGAACTGGTACAGTGCAGTTTAGGCTTTAAAACATCTTACATCCACTAAACGCAACGTCTCAAAGACAGACAGCTGATCGCAAAACCACAGAGATCTGATATCACACACACACACACACACACACACACACACACACACACACACACACACACACACACACACACACACACACACACACACACACACACACACACACACACAGCCTGGGGCAGGGCTTTTAGTCAGTCACAGTCAGTGGCTTGCCCACACTTGCCCCTCTCTCCCTGGTGCCTCCCACTGTTCAGGCAGCACATGAATAGCTCACACATGATGCTCTAAAAAAATCCAAACCAAGATAAGAAATCCAAACAGTAGTTGTACAAATGACAGCAGACACAATTAGAAGAGTGCCTGAGGAACAAGCTCACACAGGACAGAAGTCATGCTTCAAGTGTAGGCTTCTAGTTGCAAAACACAAGCAAAATGTGTGAAAAGTAAATAAGTCTGAGCAAAAGTCTTGTCAAAGCACCTGAGTTCATCGGTGTTGACAGCAGTCAATGACCGTCCCCAGTATTGGTGGAAACACATGCAATCCCCAGTAGACATAGATTCACACCTTGAACACTAGGATAGAAGTCACCCCAGTGTCATAAACCTCAGCTATGACTCTACAGAAAGAATAAGTGAAAACAACCCTGAGTTAAAAACGTTTGCAGCCGTATTCACGCAGTAAAATCCCATACACAGACTCAACACATCAACTTGTGATACCAATTACACTGAAGCTCCTGAGCCTTGAATTCCTGAATTCTGAGTATACGTGTGTGTGTGTGTGTGTGTGTGTGTGTGTGTGTGTGTGTGTGTGTGTGTGTGTGTGTGTGTGTGTGTGTGTGTGTGTGGTCCCAAGGCTCATTTTACTACACAACGACCCAGCACACTGCATCCAGCTGATGGACACACACATTAAACAGACTCCTGTCCCATGGTTTAGATTCATAGCCCATTAAATGTGCAAAGGTGACAGGTGACTAATAATAATATACATCCAGGATATTAATAGAAATCGCTGGAGTCACCAAATATGGCAGCTCAACATGGCTGTGACCTGTGCGGTCACTGGAAAGCCAAGCGTGAACCAAGCGAGGAGCAAACAGTAAAAAGCTAGTGCAGGTTTTTCTCATTAGCATCAGTTACGGCCCTTTAAGCTACGTTGGAGATGACGCGATGTGGAAGGTCAAACACATGCCTGCGTGTCTTTAACGCGCACAGATCGCAGCGGAGGACTAAACGCGATGCACTAACGTGACATTACAGGGTCTCGTGGAAACAGGAAGGACCAGTGACAGCACTTAGTCCAACGAGCCCACAGTTTAAGACTGTGCCTGTAATTAGTTCACGCCAGTCACACCAGCTGATCCTTACGCGTCTTACAGAGGTTGGAGATCAATTCAAAGAGCTGAGGTTTATATCACTTAGAAAAACCTGGTCCGGTCCATCCTGAGAGAGAAGCGCTGGTTCGTGAGTCTCACCCCGAGCATCTTGTAGAGGTAGTGATACTGCTTCCCAGTGTAGTAGAAGAGGAAGGTCTCTGTGAACAGCCAGCTGTTTGCTCCCAACCACAGCATCTACACACACACACACACACACACACACACACACACACACACACACACACACAATAAACAGCCATAGAGCAGCAAATCAAACAACCATTTCTGGTAAGTGTCAGCTGTGTCTGGCTATAATTTATAACTTAACAATAACATACTAATACTAACTATAATAATATATATTATGACGCAGTAAAAGCTTTGCTGTGGAGCATGTAAAGCAGTAAAACAACCACACTGACCAACAGTCAAACCGGCCTGCGGCCTGTTGCTGATATTGTGTTGGAGTTACGCAGTTTTGGGGCACGTACTTTAAAAACCGCCTTGAATATTAGCAGCAACAAGTAACAAGTACAACGAAAGCTCAGTGGAGCCGAACAGCTCCGAAATCCATTTTTTCTCCCACCAGAACCAAGTGCTTTCCTCCCTCGTTGGCGACCCAGCTCCGCACGGACACGACCATGACGCCTTCCGCGGTGTCCACACGCTCCCACTCGGCGTCGGTGCGACCGTCCTCCGCGCAGCTCCGCGTCTCCGCGTGTGCGCGCGTCCACGAGCACCGGCCGGTGTGCGCCGCGCCGCGCCGCGCTGCGCTCCGTCCTCCCCTCGCGCCCACCCCGCCCCTCCCGCCGGCACGTTCCCACTCCTCATCCCCCAAACAAACACAACAAGTCGGCGTGTGAAGAGCTGAGACCGACGCCATGACGCGTCCGACACCGATACTTCACCGTGTATCACTACAGGACCTTCAGGACGAACGCGGCCGGAATAGTTTGAGTAAAAGAACACAAGGGTTCAAATAAAGATTATTAAAACGGTCGACGGGACAAAAGTAACTCCTCGTGACTTTTTAGCGTCACTAGAGGGCGCTAGAGACGTATTTATGCTTTCACGTGGACAGCTCGTGGAAACCTACTGGTCTAATTTAGGCTTGTTTCAATCATTAAACATGATTAAACCAGTTGTGATCAATAAGTTATAATATTATAAGACATTTAGCTGTGTCTGTGAATCAATGGCCTGTTTCATGGAGAAGTCGTGCATTGACTGGCCTCCCCAGATCCCATATTTTGTTCTGTCCAGCACCACCAGTATGAACCAGATTGATGTATTTGGGTGAGGTCTGCTCCCTCAACATCTGTGGCAACAACACCTCATGCTGAATGGAGGCAACTCTCTGGAGGCACATTAAAACCTTTGGGTTGAGGCGGGTAGAGTGTAACAGCTGTACACAACAGTGATGCATTATAAGGTATCCACAGAATAACAGGTGTATTTTTTGTGCATAATCATTTAAAAATGATCAAACCCTGAACCAAACAATGACCAGAAGGTAAACTGAAATATAAAAGAATATTGATTATCATTATGTAAAAGGATTAAACCTGTAGTAGGCATAGTTTCTCTCCTTCTCCCTGTTAGTATTTGCGGTGTCGGATTCTTTCTCAGTGAGGTCATTCTCAATCACCCGGTGTGTGTTTCTGACTCAACCTCTGACCCCAGCCACAGGTGCTTTAGTTCCTCTCAAAGTGAGGTTCCTCTTCTTCTCTGACCCGTTCCAGGTTGAGCCTGTGGCCTGTGTCCTCCCCACATTCCTGTAGCTGCGCGTCTCCTCCCGCTTCACGCTCCAGCCCACCGCATGAAAGCCGCCCTGCAGCTGCGCCGGCCCGATAGTGTGGGAACCCATGTCTGCTCATTCAGAAGCATGTGTTCTGCTCCTGGGGCAGTGGTGCCGGTGTCGGCTGAGGTTTGGATGAATGAGGCTGCAGCAAAACACAGCAGGATGACGCCACAAACCCAAAGCAGGGACGGAGTGGAGCGGTTTCCAAACGGCCCCAAGTACAAAGAACACTCACTTTTTGTTTTCATACTTATTTGTACACTACATTAATGGATGAACTTCCTTCCTGCGTGCTTCCTGTGGCTCCTGTTTTCCACTCTATGGACTTACTGTACCAACTCTTAACTCCCCATGTTGAATTGTGCTGAGTCAGCACAGTACAGTGGGCAGTTCTCAGGCTAAGCACAGCACTAATGACCAGCAGGCTCTTTGTGAGTCTCAACCACTCTGCCTTTGTCAGCCGACCCTCCTCCCTCTCCCTCCCTCCCTCCCTCTCTCTCTCTCTCTCTCTCTCTCTCTCTCGCCCTCCCTTTCTCTCTCTCTCTCTCTCCCTCTCTCTCCCACTGCGCTGCTCTTCCCCCACCGTGCACTACTTAAACAAATTGCTCTCTATCTCGGTCTCTGCAGTCGCACACTCTGCAGACTTGGCCGTGTCGGAGCGGACGCCTCTGGGGGAGCGATGAGGAAGGAGAACAGGGTCACTCGATGGATCTGTTGGATTGTGGTTGTGACCGCTTTGTTTTTCCTGGGTTTCACCATAGGTAAGAAACAGTAGCACAGCGGAACCTTGAAGTGGACACAATGTAGCATCTGCACGTTTCTATTGAGTACTGATGGAGTTATTAGTCATGATAGATACAGAGACTCACAACAAGGAGACTTTATCTCCTCACTGAGTTTTAAACACAGATTTTTAATTTGTGACTTATACTATTGTAGGACTTGAACACATGCCCAGCCTTTTTGTAAACTTTGTACTTGCAAACTGGACAACACACTGCTGCTCACTGACGCCGCTGTGTTTTAGGCTGGTTTGCGAGGCCCCAACATCACAGCCCTGAAAACAACGGCCGCTTCGACGAGCACCTGAAGGAGTTTCTGAATGAAATGCAGTCAGACCAGATCAGAGAGCATCTCAGGTAAAACTGGCCGCCAACACGCTAAACCTGTGGAGTGTATTAGCGGAGGTGATCCCAGGCGGAGGCCGGCGTCCAGCGGTGTCCTGTGAAAGACAAGCGCCACCACACGTCCTCAGGGTTCCATTCATAGAGTTTAAAAAAAGAAACACCAGGCGAGAACTGTCAGCCACTAAATGTGTTGGGATTTCGCACACTGGCCGTCCTGTAATTATTCACATAACAACACCACACAACAAACCACAGGCCAAAACCGACGGAACCCCTTCAATCCCCCAGGATCATCAGTGGATGAATCATTACGTGAGACTGTGCAGAAAAATGCTGCTTAAATGTGTGGACATTGAGGAACAGGACAGCGACTTTAAAACTATATTAGTGGAACTGCATTAACAACAATGCAGATGTTTAAGGGCTGCAGCTGTTCCACCTGTTCATATCCTCGTTTCAGGAAGTTTACTCGACTCCCTCATCTGGCCGGAACCGAGCAAAACCTGAAATACGCAGAGCAGATCAAGACAGAGTGGCAGGAGTTTGGCTTGGACTCCGTGGAGATGGTGCCGTACGACGTCCTGCTGTCATATCCCAACAAAACGCAGCCCAATTACATCTCCATAGTGGATCCTCATGGCAACGAGGTGCTGCACACTGTACTAATTCATACATACAGTACATACTGTAGAGTAGCAGTCACAGCTGTTTAGTTAATATCCATTTAATGGGGCAACACCCTTCTTGGAGTTGCAGTGTGTGTGTGTGTGTGTGTGTGTGTGTGTGTGTGTGTGTGTGTGTGTGTGTGTGTGTGTGTGTGTGTGTGTGTAGATCACACATTCTTTCCAACTCCTGTTATTCTTCGACAAAATACTACAGGACAGTTCTTTGGAGTCCAAGGTTCCTTTATGGCCTTGTTGTGAAATCAACTCCAGTGCATGAAGGTACTGATGCAGCACAGAAACAAGCACAGGGGCCACACGGCCGGGTTCAGGCTGTGCTGCAATTAAACACAGATCAGATTACGACCAGGATTTAGCATTGGACATTAACAACAAATGCAGCTAAAGGGCTAAAAAAGGGTAATGCAGCTGAATGCTCTGATTTTAACCTGCACTGGAGGATGGATAGATTCGGTGGCAAAGTAAAAATAGTGATATTTGTAAACATGACAAATTAATATGGTGACGGTAAGAAAATAAGCTTTTTACTCAGATTTCATCTAATTTGATCTGATCGACTTCATCCCCGTTGCTCAGGTTTTTAATACTTCCTTGGCTGAACCAGTGCCTGAGGGATATGAAGGTGTCTCTGACATCGTGCCTCCGTACAACGCCTTCTCTGCAAAGGGACAACCTGAGGTACACACACACACAAACACACACACACACACACACACACACACACACACACACACACACACACTGAAGGAGTGAGAGCTTTTGAACTGCATTATTAAGCCTGACCCCCTTCGGGTCTCTCTCCGTCCAGGGGGACTTGGTGTATGTGAACTATGGTCGAACAGAGGACTTCTTCCAGCTGGAGCAGGAGATGAAAATTAATGCAACTGGAAAGATTGTCATTGTCAGATATGGAAAAATATTCAGAGGCAACAAGGTGAGAAATCTCTCAGTGTGTTACTTAGAAATACCTGGAGCTTCTTGATGTCAAAAACAAACCTCTACATACAGTAAATAGTAGTACAGTACAGTGTATGTAGTAGTAAATAATGGTATGTTTTAGTTTTTGCGTTGTGTCTGTCTCCACCAGGTGAAAAACGCTGTGTTAGCGGGAGCAAAGGGCATCATCATGTTCACAGACCCAGCTGATTACTGGGCCACGGGCGTCAAGGTGGAGCGTCACGCACATTCACTGGCTTTGTACAGTAGAACATTAACGGCTGATTCGACTATTAACCCCCGGGGCGCTGGTGTGTGTCGTGCAGCCGTACCCCGACGGCTGGAACCTGCCCGGCGGAGGGGCCCAGAGGGGGAACGTCCTGAACCTGAACGGAGCAGGAGACCCGCTCACACCCGGGTACCCGGCCAAAGGTAACGCAGCGCCCGCGTGCACGCTGTGAGACTGGCTGAGCCGTAGTCATGTGACCTCCTCCACAGAATACGCCCACAGACTGAGCCCGGACCAAGGCGTGGGCCTCCCCAGGATCCCCGTGCATCCCATCGGCTTCCATGACGCCGTTCGCCTGCTAGAGTAGGAGGAGCCTGTTCTTCTCTTTCCCGTCAACGCTTGTGTACAGCATCGTTCACAGAACAGTTTCCCGTTCCCAACAGGAACATGGGAGGACCCACCCCTCCCAACAACTGGAAAGGAGCTCTGAATGTGTCCTACAGGATCGGCCCGGGCTTCGCGGGCGACTTCACCAGCCAGTGAGTGGTTCCAGCCTCCGCCTCGTCTCTGGATGAACCTCCTCTCATTCTACTGCTGCGTCCACTGTCTATTACTATTTGACTATCTCGTCCCGTTCGTTGCTTCTCTTGTTCGACCTTAATGAGCAGCTGGAGCACAATGGAGGCCTTTGTGTGACAGATACGCATCATCATTCACATTATGAGCCACAACATTAAACAGATTTGTGTCTTTGTGTCTCTTTCCTCTTCGTCTGGTGGTTCTGTTCTGTTCTGGTCAGGAAGGTGCGTATGAACATCCACACTAACAACCAGGTCACCAGGATCTATAACGTCATTGGAAGGATAAGAGGAGCTCTGGAGCCGGGTATGACACGTCGGCCTGCTCTGACCCGTCATTAAGGCTTAGAGCCCGTCCAGCCAGTAGGTGCAGGGTTAGAGTTGTGTCTGAATGGCCTTCTCCTCTGTTGTGCAGACAGGTATGTGATTCTGGGAGGACACAGGGACGCCTGGGTGTTCGGAGGCATCGACCCCATGTCTGGAGCTGCCGTCGTCCACGAAATAGTGAGGAGCGCAGGCCGACTGCTCAGCAAAGGTGCAACACGACCCACCAGTGAGTAACAGGCAACGGGACCAGTACTCAGTGTGTGTGTGTGTGTGTGTGTGTGTGTGTGTGTGTGTGTGTGTGTGTGTGTGTGTGTGTGTGTGTGTGTGTGTGTGTGTAGGGTGGCGGCCAAGAAGGACCATAATATTTGCCAGCTGGGACGCTGAGGAGTTTGGACTTCTGGGATCCACAGAGTGGGCAGAGGTACCACACACACACACACACACACACACACACACACACACACACACACAGTAGTGAGCACGCGTCTCCTACCCACAGGACAACGCCAAGCTGCTGCAGGACCGAGCTGTGGCCTACATCAACGCAGACTCTGCTATAGAAGGTGAGCGCGCGTGTGCAACTGCGATTCTCCAAACACGATGGACAGCGGTGTTTAACCTCAGCCAATGATTTCCAGGCATGTACACGCTGAGAGTTGACTGCACCCCGTCTCTGCACACGCTGGTGTATGACATCACCAAGCAGGCGAGTTACACCCACACACACACACACACACACACACACACACACACACACACACACACGCACACACACACGTAACCCTCCCTGTGCGTCGGCTTCACTCCTGTGTGTGTCTGTGTAGATAGCCAGTCCTGAACAGGGCGAGGAGCTCTCTCTGTACGACAGCTGGCACAGGAGGGACAACTGGACCAATGACCGCGACGCACCCAGGTACAGAGCCTCACACTCGGGCCTGATCGGGTCAGAGCCAGAGGCCGACAGGTCCGACTGTGTGAAGCGCAGTCAGTTAAAAGATCACAAAGAAGACAATATAAAAAATGGCAAATGAGAAACATTAAAACAAGGTGACATGCATTTGAAGCGGTTTGTGTCCATTCCCTCCTGAACCCATGAAGACATGAATCTACGGCTACAATACGACTTTTCACAGCTTTAGTGTGTTGATCTGTTTTAACTAATCATCGCTCGTAGGATCAGTAAACTGGGCTCCGGCAGTGACTTCGAGGCCTATTTCATCCGTCTGGGAATCGCTTCGGGCAGAGCGAGGTACACCAAGAACCAGGTGGGTGTTCTGCACACGAGGCCTGACTTCCTGCGTCACGGGTTCCGCGTCAGCACCGTGTTCCCTCTGTGTTCCCTCTGCGCCCGCAGAGAACAGAGAAGTACAGCAGCTACCCCCTGTACCACAGCGTGTACGAGACCTTCGAGGCCGTGGAGAGGTTCTACGACCCGTCCTTCAGGAGGCTCCGGGCGGTGGCCCAGGTGAGGGGCGGGCTCATCTTCCACCTGTCGGACTCTCAGCTCCTCCCCCTGGACGTGGTCGAGTACGCGGACGCTCTGGGGAAGTACGCGTGGAGCATCTCACAGCTGGCGCAGCAGCACCGGGACGCCATGGAGACGTACGGAGTGTCGTTCAGTGAGTGCGCCGCAGTTCAGGAGGCCCGAATGAGCCGCGTGTATGACGTCCCCTGAAAATTTGTCCACATTCGATTGTCGTGTTTTTTCAGATTCTTTGTTTTCCGCCGTGGAGAACTTCACTGTGGCAGCGAGGGGTTTGCATGAGCGCCTGCAGACCCTCAACACAGCAGAGTAAGAGTTATTAGAACACAGTTGTCCAAACTAAAAACGAGGGATTGACATTCCAGTGTGTGTGTGTGTGTGTGTGTGTGTGTGTGTGTGTGTGTGTGTGTGTGTGTGCATCAGTTCTCTGCAGGTTCGTGTCATGAACGATCAGCTCATGTACCTGGAGAGAGCCTTCATTGACCCCCTGGGTTTACCTGGAAGACCCTTCTACAGGTGTGTGTGTGTGTGTGTGTGTGTGTGTGTGTGTGTGTGTGTGTGTGTGTGTGTGTGTGTGTGTGTGTATCGTCTCCACCTCACGTCCGTCCTCTTCTCCCCTTTCAGACACGTGATCTTTGCTCCCAGCAGTCATAACAAATACGCGGGCGAGTCGTTCCCGGGGATCTACGACGCGCTGTTCGACATTAAGAACTCGGCGGAGCCTCACAAGTCCTGGGAGGAAGTCAAGCGTCAGATCAGCGTCGCGGCGTTCACCGTTCACGCCGCTGCGATGACTCTAATGCCGCCTGCATGAAACGGAGACTGTTCGGCTGTTCGTTAGAGGACAGCGGTCAGAGAGTGGACACTGCTGCACGTGCGACGGACATCAAGCCAATACAGGAAAACGCTCGGCTTGTGGTTTGATGGATAGAATCATCACGTGGTCACGAAACGAATAATATCTTGTAAAAATAAAATTATACAAAACTAAGGAGGTGAATTAAGTTAAGGAAGTGTTCACAGCAACAATGAAGAAGCACAAAGATGAAGTAAATTATAAAGGCGGCTACTTCTCGACGGATGCATTTAACTCCACACACAGAGAGTTGTCTTTGTGTAACATAAACCTTATAAATACACTTTTTTTAAAGTTTGCCAGATGTTGAATCAGTCGAGTGGCTTCAGGCGTCTTCTCTGCAGTCACCACAAGAGGGAGCCAAATCACCTTATTGGCTTCAACGTGTTAACGTTATACTGTACGTCCACCATCTTTGAAGGAGAAATTAGGGGAAGTGCACTTGGACTCGATGGACTTCGGACAATCGTACCAATAGAGCACAGGCCTGTGTGTTCTGCTGCTGTCAAATGAGCCTGTTTCTACTGGAAGGTTCTTTATTAATGGGGGTTTCCAGTGATGTACTGGTTATCACTGTTTCCCCACTGGCCCTGGTTCGATCTCAGCATCATCCTGGTTCCTTTGTGTGAGGAGTCTACATGCCTGACTCTGCTTTCCTCCCCTTGTCCTCTTTACTGCATGAGTGAGACAATCAAACTACTAACATTTAATGATAACGAGCAACTAACAACGAACCAGGCACAAAGTACCAGGTTGGAGTAAACACTGAACACTGAGTTCAGGAGGATGTGGTTTTTTTGGTGGTCCATTGAGCAACAGAAAACCAGGAAATGTGGCAGGCAAGGAGTGTGACGGGTAAACAGAGATTGTCAAATATATTTACACGCTCACTGAGAGGCCATTATATTTGTGACTAAACAGTCTCAGACACTGTGTCTCTCTGATTGTGGATTTGAATTTAAACCAGGATGTTGTTTCCTGTCTATGGTGGAGAAAAATCCTTGCACGAACCCGAATCCAGCTTGATATTATGAAATACATGATGGGGTTTGTCATTCTCAACATACAGTAACGCAACCTGCTGCTGCTGACCTCTGACCTCTGACCCCTTCGGAGGCTGCAGCTGAGCTGTAACCCAGCACCCACTTACTGTACTGTAGCTCCTGGGTTCCACTGAATGAAGACACTGTTTACATCCTCCTCCTCAAATAAAGCATTTATCACCTCTATAGGCACTGGGCAGTCACGGAAGCACGTTTCATGTCTGTCGCGTTAACCAAAGGCCCCACTGCATGGTCTCATTTAGGAACCACACCTCAAACACTGCAAACACTGTTGATCAACAGCTCCACGTGTTCCACAATAAACTAAGCGGCTTCTTGTCCACACTGAACATATTTACATGCTCACTGCTCTCTGAACGTAGGTTTGCATATGAACCAGGATGTTATTTTGTATCTTTAGTGACACAAAATCCCCATGTTCCTGTTATCGATATCAAATTAAAGGTCGCAAATGACACAATAAATATAGTTAAAAACTAAAATAAACTAATATCTTTCTCAATTTAGGCTTTTATGGAAATCCAACTACAGAGAAGTTTCTCAACTTACAAAAAATCTTCTGAGAGAAGCATTTCATCATTTAATGTTCTGGTAGTGCTACTATACAAACCTACTGGATTTCTTATCAGATACTGATTAACATACACAGTTAATCACACTACATATAAAATGATCATTTGCCCACAGTCCACACAGGCACGAAGCAGGTGAATGTCCTTATTTTTTACCTTTCTTCACATCCTTTTCTTCACAATGACATTAATGTTAGTCCTCTTCAGGAAGCAGAGCAGGAAAATGGGAGGTGTTAATCAGCTCTATAAACAGATGGACAGTCAGGATGACTGGACACACTCCTCTACTCACACTTCAACTCCTCAGTGATCAGGTACGTTTAGAGCAGATCCAGGCTTTAGTGACACAGGGTTAATCCTGTAAATATATTCATTATATTATAGTATTCATATATTCATATTACATAGATTTAAAATCTATGTAATATAAACAACAATTGATAGATCTGTAATTTATTGATGCATGATTTCACATTAATATATGAACTTGGTGAAGATCTAATTGTCTGTATCTCCCCCGACTCCTCTTTTTTTTATTCAGACGTCATGATGCAGTTCATTCATCTCTGTCTGGTTCTGGGTACGTTCTGCTCAGTTTATAAACTCAGTGGACTTTTTTTGTCATTCTAGAAAATATATATTTCACTTTCATATATATATAACCTGTTTCCACTATTAAAAGCTATGAGTCGACACCATAAAACCTGATTCCCTCCGTTGTTGCAGCAACAGTCCAGCTGCTCTTGGTCTCAGCAGAGGTGATACCTTTGCCAGAGGGAGTCAACGTCATATTTTCGCTACCAGGAAGCTTTGAATCTTGTACCAAACATGGCTGTGGGAACTTTGTGAGTTGTGTGTCTGAGCTAAATCAAGGAAGCAACAACATGTTGGCGTTGGACAACCTTGTGCTGTCTGACAGTGGCAGCTACTGCTGCAGAACCTCCAACGACGACTGTGGACTGGAGCTGAACGTAGTAAGAGGTGAGTGTGTGACCAGATAAATTAGGTCAGAATCACAGTTCAACAGTTTATTTACGTTTCACATGTCATTTTTATTATTTTTAATTTTTCAGGTTGTATAAAGTCATTTCTCATTGATGTTGAGTTTACACAAGATCACACACTGGAAATAAAAGGAGGTACAACAGACGACTGTATGAAAGCCTGTACGTACGACACGACCTGCCAATACTTCACATTTATTAAAAGGTAAATGTCTGGAAAATACAAGTCCCTGAGTTTGTCTGAGTTCATAACATGGTCACCGTTGCTCCACCAGACTCAGTCCTTTTCTTCCACATTCCACTACAGCAAAGGACAATGTTCTCTTATGGGGTCGAAAGGTCCTCTGAGGATAAAACGTAACAGCGACGCCATCTCAGGCTACTCACGCAAACGCTGCTGCACTCCTGGTGAGGGATTCTGAATTATTCTTAGTGTTGTTGTTGTTTATGATGAATATCTGGGTATAGTTCAATTATACTCCTTGTGTAAAAATGTTTTTATCTCCACGATACTGCTAGAGTTCATCTACCAAAATGGGTCAGAAAAGCCAAACGATGTTCAAGGAAGCCTGAGTAAGTGACTGTAGTGAACATAATCCCACCACACACTGGTTTTCTTGTTTGTTATTTTTCCTTCACAAAAGACAAAACAAGACAATTAGGAAGCTTCTTTACTCACTCACATTTTGTACTGTACTGTTCCAAAGTCCTGACTGAGCTCAACGTCTGAGTTGTGTGTGTTGGAACACGCAAAACTTACAGTCTGGCCTTTTCTTCTTGATGATGCAGATCTTCAGTTTCACAATGAATCTAAAAGCTGGTTTGAAGCCTTCGGGTTCTGCCGCACACAGAAGCAGACACTGGTTCAAATCACTAATGACACAGTGATGAACAATGTGACACACCTCCAGCAAAATGAGACAGTCACACAGAACGGGGTGTGGGTCGGTCTGGAACGCCCCATCTTTGGCTGTGACACCACCTGGAGGTGGATTTCAGGAGGAAGTGTTAACACGTCTCAGTGGAACAGCAGCTCTCCTCCATCCTCCACTAACAAATACTGTGGGAAGATAATCTGGGTGAACGAGACACGAACAATCAAACTGCTTGATGACGACTGTTTTAATAAGTTGCCTTTCATCTGCCAAGGTAAGATGTTTTACTCACCCAGCTAGAATTTTACAAAGAAATAATCTTCACCTTTGTCTTTGCTTTTTTCACCAGGTTCTACATAAATCTTTTGTTGAATGGACGCTGTTCACTTCAATTCTTTTTGAATCGTATGTTATTATTTATGTTAATTTTCTAGTTTTCTATTGCAGCATCATGAGAAACATGATGAAGTTGTATGTCTACTGTGGTTCATGTGTATATATGACATATTTTATTTCCATTAGTATAATTAATAAAATTGTCTTTAGCAACAACATAAAACACCAAATAAACATTTAAGATGAAAAGTGCAATTACAGCAGAGCATCACTGCAGATTACCTGCACTCGACCTCATTATTGGCCCATTATGTAAAAACTCTACACACAAGCCAATCAGACATCAGCACTTGGAGATTACCAACTCACATCTTGACCAAAATGAAACAATCAAAACGTAACACTCCTTTCTAAAAATCTAATTTTTGCAACAAAACCTTACACACAAGCTCCATTTGAATCACCTTGTGTGCCGAATCCACCCTTGGATTGATTTGCCCACGTTTTTGGCCAGATTGAAGCCTGCCTCATCTACGTAGATCGTGTGGCAGTTCAGCAGCATCAAACTCCATCAAACTCTGCCTGATGTTCTGCTGTAATAGTGATGATGAAAATAAGTGCAACCTAATTATGCAAAACAAGTCAAAGTGATTGATAAAAACTGTAAGCATTTAGAGAATTTGTAACATCCTACACAAACATTAACTTCACAGATTTCACCTTTTGACCATTGCAGTTCCCATTTGCATCAATGTCCATAATAGTAATTCTTACTGGAGATATTCTATATTTAGCATTTACTGACTGTTGCACTTCTTGTTAGAAGCTAAACTGCATTTTGTTCTTCTGCACTTACTGTAACATTAGTAATAAAAATAAACTTTAGTCTAATCTAATCTAAAGGTTTCTTTTATAAATACTGTATGTTGTACGTAAAACTCCAGTATAACATCTGACTACTGATTCTGAATACTGATATTTGTGATGTTTGTCACGAATGATGAACAGATATCAGCTTTTGTGACCAAACAGCCTCTCACTGTACATTGTACAGTGTCTCTGAATGTGGATTTTCATATAACCAGGATGTGGTTTGTTGCCTTTGGAAAAACAGTTTCATTTAAAAAAGAAGAGTTTTTCTGTCAATATGAAATTATAGGTAACAATATAATGACAAGTAGAAACAGAAGCATCTTAATTGAATGTTTTTATTTATATAATATTATATATTTATATAATATAATATAATTTATTTATTATATTAACGTAACAAACCAACCAAATTAATGGACAGACTTCAGTAACTCAGGAGTGGATGTGGGTGTGTTTATGTAGATGGGAAGTAAATGTCTCTATAAAGTGATGGACGGCAACGACTTCTCACGTTTTTCTTCCCACACTTCAACACTGACCAGGTGAGTTTCTGACAGATCTAAACTTCGCTAACACAGAATGGATGTAGCTGTAGTGAGTATTTGTAAGTGTTGATGTTTGCTTCTGTAAAAATACTGAATAATTTTAAATTTCATGGAAATACGTAATAAACATCCATCCATCCATCCATTTTCTTAACCGCTTACTCCCTAGTGCAGGGTCACGGGTGGTGCTGGAGCCTATCCCAGCTGGCTACGGGCGAGAGGCAGGGTACACCCTGGACGGGTCGCCAGTCCATCACAGGGCAACACATAGACAAACAACCATTCACTCACACACTCACACCTACGGGCAATGGAGAGAAGCCAATCAACCTAATGCACGTCTTCGGACTGTGGGAGGAAGCCGGAGAACCCGGAGAGAACCCACGCAAACACGGGGAGAACGTGCAAACTCCACACAGAATGAGACTCATGAGACACATGAGACTAATATAATTTGAGTTTTATTAATGTGAAGTTTACACAAAGCTTCTTATTTAGAATTTCCAGACTGAGATAACACTAACTACCAAAAAATACAGTAAGTGACACAGGTTTGTAATTTTTAACATATTAACGCTTAACAGCTATTAAAACGTGAGCTTGGTAAATATTTGTGTCTTCTGTCCTGAGTTGAATACTGATTTACTTTCTTTTGGTTTTAGCCATGGTGCAGTTCAAACTTCTATGTCTGCTTATGGGTACGTTCTGCTTTGTTGAGTTCTTGGAAACACACAAAGCTTATGTCTTTTATATATAAGAACATGGCATTGACAGTGTTTATTATTCTAGAACATTGTGTTTTATTAAATCAAGTGTACATTACATTAAACATTAAATATAAAAATAGCTGTGAACCAACACGCATTAAAGAAAACTTCTTTCTGTGTTACATTCATTTGTTGCAGCAACAGTCCAGGTACTTGGCTACTTCATCTCAGGTGATGCAATAACTTTGCCGGAAGAAATTGGTGTCAAGATTGAGCTACCAGAGGACATTAAGTGTTGTAGAAAATGTGACAGTGCAAACTGTTTGATTGATAACTCAAAGATTCAAATGAAAGACCACCATTTAACAATAAACAACCTTGAAACATCTGACAGTGGGACCTACTGCTGTAGAACCTCACAGAAAGACTGTAGTCTGGAGCTGAAGGTAGCAACTGGTGAGGATCTTAATCCTTTCCTAAATTGCATTGTTTCTAGTAAATTGTAGTTATTATACTGTAGAGTATTCAAAGTATTTGCAGGCGAAATGAACACAGAATAAATAAATTATTCAATCAAATAAACTATTACAGTCTATCTTCACTTTGTAAATGTCCCTTATATCAATGTCGATGCAGTCACTGAATGGATAAACAACTGTGTTAGAAGTCAACCTTGTATGGCTCACACCCAGAGCTGCCATTGCCTCATATGTGACAGCAGGTAGGTTAATGCCATTAGAAATATGAGTCATCACGTCTGTGTCCATCTGATTTATCAAGACTTGTGATGAGCTGTAAATTATTTCCACAGTTTAGGGAAGTCAGCAATCGCTGAGGTGACGATAAACTTTG
This sequence comes from Betta splendens, assembly GCF_900634795.4. NCBI lineage: Eukaryota > Metazoa > Chordata > Actinopteri > Anabantiformes > Osphronemidae > Betta > Betta splendens. The sequence goes on from NC_040893.2 coordinate 10,901,085, forward strand.
ACACATGCTCTGTCTCGGGTTACAGATGTATTAGCACGACTGGTAAGTGATTTATAATTGTTGCATTCACATTCTAGGAATAGTTGGCTCATGTTTTAAATCAAACAATAAATCAAATGTTGCATAATCATCATCATAGACAAACACATGGAATGTGTCACGTTTAAGTGATTTCATTTTTGTGTAAATGGTGGCCTGGTACAGTAGTTCAACTCATGTGAGGCTGACCACAGCTACCACAGTGAGGGAGCAGGTCAAATGCAAAGAACACAGTTTCCCCAAGGGAATTAATAAAGTATGTGTGATCATGAATGTTTGTGCTTCTATATGTTAGGTTCAACACCCACAGGCTCCTCCTCCTCTGGCTCCTGCTCCTGCTCCTGCTCCAGTAAGTGCTTCCTGTTTCTCTCTGTGATGTCTGTTCTGTTGTTTTCAGTCCTGTCATAACATCTACTTTAAACACTGGTTATACGTTTAAAATAACTAATTCACTGTGTGTCAATGTTTGTATTTCTACATGATGCCACAACCAACAACAGCATCAACAACAGCCCATATGACTTTGCAGAGCTCCTTTTCCTCATCCTCTTCTACCTCCTCCTCCTCTTCCTCCTCCTCCTCCTCCTCTTCCTCCTCTACCTCTTCCTCCTCCTCTGGTAAGTCTTCTTCCAATCAACAGTTACCAATTGACTGTGATCTGTCTTGTTGCTTTCAAACCTGTTTAGAGATTAATTTGAACTCTCAGCTTACTTAAATATTAAATCTACAGTATATACAGTAACAGTTTCGAGTCATAACAAATTGTTGTACTTTTCATGAACCTAATTATGAATATCCTTTTCATTTGACAGCTCTCTTGTTTTGTTGAATCTTCTTCCTTAGCATTGACAGTAGCTTAAATTTTAATTATGGCTCCTCTGCTCTGCTGACCTGACTTGTCCAAAGTCTCTCATGGTAAACTTTCCTCTGCCTAATTTAGTGGTCATTGTATCTGTATGTGCAATTAGTATTGACACCTCAGTTGCAGTGCATTACTCATTAGGACTCTTTCTGTCCCTGGTAGTAAATGTGTTTATAAGCAAAACTCATATTTGTTTAGTCTGTCGGTCTCTTGGCTGCAGAAAGATCAATACATGAGTCTGAACAAGTCTGTGAATGTGAACGATGGAAGATCAAGGCAGAGAAATAGCAGCAGTTTACTACTTACTGTATCAATTACTATAAAATGTGTATGTGTTGTTTGAGTTTCTACATCTTGGAGAAGTTACACAATCAACAGTTTAACTACAGCCTGAAACCCAGACTGACGATTTGGCTCATTCAAAACATTCTTAGCGTTTAAAATCAAAATTTACCAAAAAGCAACTTTTTGTTTGACAACTAGCGTAGGTTTTTAATTTGAATTTGTCGACATGCCTGAAACAACTCCTGCTAAATGTTGTGGTGATTGAGAGCATCAGTTTACAAAAGATGAAACAAGAAAACAAGAGCGCTTCTTTACTTCTTTACATGTCACAGAAGCAGATGACTGAGCATCATGTGTGAGTTGTGTGTGTTGGATCATGTAAAACCTTCAGTGTTTCCTTTTTTTCAAGATGATGCAGGACTTCAGTTTTACGATGACCCCAGGAGCTGGTTTGAAGCCCTCGGGTTCTGCCGTGCACAGAAGCAGAAATTGGTTGAAATATCTAATGACACAGTGATGAACAATGTCATAAAGCTGCAGCAAAATGAGACAGTCACACAGAACGGGGTGTGGGTCGGTCTGGAACGCCCCATCTTTGGCATCGACTCCACCTGGAGGTGGATTTCAGGAGGAAGTGTTAACACGTCTCAGTGGAACAGCAGCTCTCCTCCATCCTCCACTAACAAATACTGTGGGAAGATAATCTGGGTGAACGAGACACGAACAATCAAACTGCTTGATGACGACTGTTTTAATGAGTTACCTTTCATCTGCCAAGAGGAGAGGAGGATGCAGACAGGAGGGTTGGATGTTTGTGTGACAGAGACAGAGTAGGGTTGAGTGGGCGTGGCCAGATGAGAGTGAGAGACCAGTGAGTGACAGATGACGTGAGTGACGTGATGAGTGAGGAAATGAAACTTCAGGAAAGCTTCTCAACTGAGGTAACCATAAGTGGACTGTTTGTTTAATGTTTAACTCTCATAGGTGTGTGATGTGTTTGCTATTGTTTATGTTGAGCAACACAATGACATGACTGGTGGTGGTGAAGTGTGTTTTCTCAAGTTGATTTATCTTGATTCTTGTTTGTTTATTGCACCTGCTTGCATAGATGCAAAATGTTTAGCTTCATTCATTTCATGTAGAATAAATAAAACAAACAATAAACACATATTGATGAAATTCATTCAGTGTGTATTATTTAAGTATAGCAACGGAAGGTAAATAACGTTTTTTCTGAAAACTCAAAAAAAAAGTCATGGTAACATGAAAAAACATTAGTAAATGCTGTACAAAACTTAAAACTCCTGTTTATGTAGCAATGAATGAACCAAAACATGATTATTCAACACTGAACATAATATACTGTACAGCTATTACATTCATAGTTAAACTCCAGGCTGCCACTGCAGAGTGAAAGGTGTGTGCACGTAGATGTTTCCTGAAGTGGCATCAATATTCAGCTCCTGTAGAGACAACATGAAGAGAGTGACTTTAGTTTTATATCTCTGTTCATGCTTTCAAAAATGATAAATCTAAGGTTTTGCAGCGCATGCTTATTTGTGCAGGTGCTGTAGCTACGGGATCACTTTCATTCTCCTGATTAGAGCTGAACTGATCATTAATTAACCAGAAACAAACTTAGATGAGGGAACCCGTCCTGTTTAAAATCACTGTTCTGAGTCTAATGTTTCAAGAGGAAAAGCAGAGTTGATTACACCTATTTTAATCACTAACACACCACCGGCTGCTCTGGTTGAACACACATACAGGACAATAGGTTCACAAATATACATGTAAATGATAAAAACCCCCAGTCTTTACTGACCTCAGTGTCGATGTTGTGCACCGCCTCCAGTGAGTGTGACTTCCCAGTGTGATCTGTTAGTGTCGCCTGTGTGATGGCAGCTCTGCCTGCGCCCCAGATCTTCACCACACCCAGAGTCAAGCGGTCCTCAGGGGCCAGGAGGTTCTGGACGATGATACTGGTCAACTTGTTCTGGACGGAAATGTGTTGGAGACGGAAGGAGGTCAGTGGATGCGACACAAGGCGAGACATGGATGAGCTAAAGCATAAGAATCTGTGGTCATTCTGATGCACATCTGTGATTATGACTTCATGAGGGCCGTCGGCCTTTATCGTTCTGACACGTGAACTCACCGACTCCACTGCAAAGGAGGTCAGCAGGTATTCTGTCCTAGACACCGTGTCTGAGGAGACAGATTGAGCTCATTTAAATAGACAAGCAAAACCTCTCCCTGGTGCAGTTTGGTACAGTTAGTTCAAGTGAGTTAAATGGTTGCTTTGTTTTTTTCCCAACACTGGAATTCATCATTTTAAACATCTGATCTAATGATGCTCTCACATTAAATGGTCATTTAGAACGGAGTACTGTACCTATTCCTTCTCCGTCGTCCCAGAAGAACGATCCTTGAGCAGTTCCATTGTCACTCAGGGCAACAATCAGTCCCAGAGGATTCTTCCGGCTTCAGCCAAAGCAGGTGGAGAAAGTTAGAGCACAAATCTGAAGGGTGCCGTCTATTTATACCTACTGCTGAGGACAAACACATTAACATTCCTGCTGGGGGTGATCCACCTGATCTCAGCGCTGCTGGGACACTTGTCTCCTGCTACTTTGGTCCTCGCTGCTTTCTCCAGCATCATCACAGTCAGACTGGGTTTATAGTTTTAACGCTGCCTATGGAACGCTGTTGTGTTACTCTACTGTGGCTGTGTGTTGTCAGTCGTGCTGGCGGTGCCTCACCTGTAGGCCGTTGTGTTTTCCGGCTTCTGCCAGGGAAGGATGTGTCCTCCTCTGACGTGTAGGTTGATGTGGTCCAAGGGCGCTGGCATGAGGTGTGTTTGACCACGCACGCCGATGTCTTTGGCCTGAAAGAAGCATCAATGAGTACAAACTATGTACTATGTTTTTAAGTTATTCACTGTAGTTCTGTACTGAACATACAGTATATACAGTATACAGTGTATATTATAGACATTGACTCACCGTGTAGTAGTCGTACCACCGTGCATCAGGGATATAACAAAATACTTCCGTGGCGCCCTGTGAATCACACAGTGAGTTAACAAACAGGAAACGGACCCTGAAGGAACCGATCACTGCATCTGATACAGGAGCTCAATTACTCTGTGTGTGTGTGTGTGTGTGTGTGTGTGTGTGTGTGTGTGTGTGTGTGTGTGTGTGTGTGTGTGTGTGTGTGTGTGTGTGCGTACCTTGTCGAGGGCAGGGGTGATGAGCAGGGCCGGGCCCCAGAGGAACTGTCTGTAGATCTGCCATGTGTTTGGATCATTCACAAACCTGTGGAACCACAACAGAATCCATTAAGGCCGGACTGAATAAATATGACTAATGCTCTTCACTGTTATTTTCAGTGGTTTGAGGATGCAGGTCAATAAAACCCACCCCCAACTCCTCATGCTTTTGCAGACGGAGGAGGGTCTTACTCGTGCAGCAGGGGTCTGACCACGGTGCTTCCCTTGGCGTGGGCCTCGAACATCAGCGTGTACAGGTAGGGCAGCAGCGTGTAGCGGACGTTCAGCACCTTCCGCGACGCCTCGGCGAAGGTGGCGTTCCAAGCGACGGGGTCTTGTCTCTGGAAGATGGAGATCACGCAGCTGATTAGAGGCACGGCGACGAGGCGTTCACTGTCGCGACGGACGCTGTTTATCTCAAAACAAAACACAAAACACTGAATTACAACTAAAACTAAAGGAGCAAACAAAAGCCGGTGTCACTCACCGGGTTCCCTTTGCCATTGTGGTTGCGTGAGTATGGATAGAAGGCGCCCAGCTGCATCCAGCGAAGACACATTTCATACTCGGACGGATTAAAGAAGCCACATATGTCTGCTCCCGTCTGCAGGAGGTGGACGCACAGAGACTGTCAGTGTGTGTGGGGGGAGACAGTCATGATCTCCTTTGATCAAAGTCTTGAGATGATGATACTTACATAAGAGATGCCAAACAGACTGAACTCCAACATGCCTGCAGAACAAAGCAAAACGAGCCGCTAGAGCGAATTAAAGACTTGTTGTACGTTAACGTTGTCCCTCGTAATGAACATGCAACAACGTTCACCTATGATGGACTTAAAGAGCTGGTCCCAGCTGGAGTTGTTGTCTCCCAGCCAATGTCCAGCCCACTTCCCACTGGAGGGGTACGTGGACCTGGTCACCACGATGCCTCGCTTCCCGGTGACACTCAGCAGGGCGCTGCACAGAGAAGCAGGACTCAGACATGCACTACGCAGCCCTACAGCCAGCAGCAGGTCGACCCGGCTCTCACATATAAAGGCATGTATAAAGGTTTATTTTAGAAGCAAACTGGCCTATTAATTTTGATTGTTGAATTAAGCGCCGTGCTAAAATGATGCCCAGTGGTGCAGAGCTTCTCTTCTGGAGCCTGCTCTGCAATCTGGCCTCATCGTGGCAAAAAGAGAGTTTTACCACCAGGGCCAGTGTTTCACATTGGTGATTATTACCATAAAGATTTGATGAGCCCACGTTTGCTGTGTATAGCTGCAAGGTATCAGTTATGCATCTCCTGTGGCCACGTTGTCTTCCTAAATGCGTCTGTGCTGATAGTTACGGCTCCTGTTCTCCTTTCTGTTCTGCTGCGTCTAATCTCACTGTCATCCATCATGAAGGACTGACTCCCAAATGTAGTTTAGACAAAAAAAGCCAATAAAAATGAGTCTGAGTTTGAAGTAAAAACATTAAATATCAACATATTTTATCTAGATTTCAGTGTGCTACTATATTTAAACTAGAACGATGTGTGCAGTATGAAGAGTCTAAATATAAAAGCTGCCTTCTATTAAAATGAAATGAGACTCCTGCACGTGTACGTACTCATAGGTCGGCTTGGTGTGGGACCAGCCGTAGAGGTTGTGCACATCGTAGTGTCTCACAGCTTTTCCATTACTGAGGATCTGCTCACTGTTCATGCACAGCGTCTTATGGTTCAGACCCATGTGTTTGGACTCCAGGGCTTTTGTTGGGGCACAAAAACACACAGTTATTTAAATGCGGTATATGTATATGCTGAGTGCTGTACAGTAAGTGAGTCTTACGTGGCATGTACGGGGGGTTCTCCAGGCGTGGGTCACCCAGACACTTCCCTGCAGCTGTGCCGTGGACAAAACTCGCTGGTTCGTTCATGTCCTAGAGGGAAAGGATGCAGAATATGGAAGTGAGGTGAAAATCTGACATAGAGGCTGGAACAGACGTGAGGCCACTGGTCTCTATAAGGTCACTCACAATCCAGAGGCCGTCAAACTTCATGGTGTTGTTATAGAAATCCCTGATTTGGTTGTGCCACCATGTTGCCGTTGAGGTACGGAAAAAGTCAGGGAAAGCAGCGTGGGCCCTGTAAAGCTGCAAGTGGCCAAGCAGGGAATCAGTAAAGATGCAGGGATCCAATGCACTGAACAGGATCCTAAGAGTCAAAGTGCTCCACCTTCACTTGCTCGTCCCAGTCCAGAGAGTCGTTCACGATGACGCCTGGTAAGTCTGGCCACACCTGCAAGGAGCAAAACCAGATCTCAAGACTAATGTATGTAAAGCCCAGTTCAGTCAGTCTACATTAAAACAGTCGTCTCACCTTGCCCCACACTATTTCATTACTGATGGTTTTGGGGTACTTGATGAAGACGTCTGCTTCCAAACCACTGTCGAAGGCCGGATAGGGTTCTGTCTCGTTGCCTGCGATGGCCGGATCCTGAAGTTAGACACATGCAGTCAGTGGCTGTGGACACCGTTAATGACTCTGATGCTGTATGACTTCAGACCACTGCATCATTAAATCATGTGAGTGTCGGTAGTTCCTGAAATCGTGTCATTACCAGGATGAAGATGAATCTCATGCCCTCTTCTCTCATCCTATCAACCAAGAGAGGAAGGTTTTTAAACTCTGAGTCCAGGACAAAGTCCATCTGACGCTCCAAGTAGTCGATGTCTGCATACTGCACATCCTGTCAGACAGAGTAAGTCCGGTTAAACTAGTGGTTTGTCGTGAATATCACACACAGAAAGGAGTTGAAACAAGAACAATAATAATCTTTTACATTATATAACGTTTCAGACCGGTAGGAGAAACTGTTCATATACTGTAGCTAATAATGTAATATTCCTGTTAATAGATACAGACATATGGTAGAAATGTGTGATGTGCTGGGCAGAGCTGTGGGTAAAGTGAGGCTTTTATTTGTTAATGGCTCATATCTGTTCCAGTTAGAAACCAATATTCTACTCTTACACATTTACAGAGCAAATGTATAATATTATTAATAACCTAAAGCTGACCTTTACCTCAGACATCCTAAACAGAGGGTCTTTGACTTACATAGGGAATACCCGCTTTCCTCATGTCTTCGTATAGGGTTTTGATCTCCTCATCATTTGCGTAACCATAGCGACAGAGTTGGAACCCAAGGGACCAATAGGCAGGTAGAACAGGGCGTCCAATCAGCTGTAAATAACATCAAAGTTCAGCACAGAAAATAGAGTTTTGGTGGGAAACAGACTAGAGAATGAGCTAAAGTGCTTGTTTGACTGTTTGTGCACGTGTGTGTTTAGATTGGAACCGAGGGTCTCCCAGCTGCTGAAGTCCATCAACAGCCCAGGGCCAGACACACAGCACTACTCACTGCCGTGTACTCCTGCACCACCATCTCAGGCGTGGGTCCCAGGACCATGTAGAAATCGAGGATTCCCCCCAGAGTTCGGTAGGTTAAAGCTGGAGTTGGCTGGAAAGTCACATCTGGACACAAAGCAAGTCCAACCCTTAAGCGTTGCTTAAAATGAGTGGACGTGTGTCTGGCTGCATGTTGATACAGTATGTGTGTATGCAAACGTCTGTGCATGTGCATGCGTGTGTGTTTCCCTCACCCATAGCATTGCTGTTGAGCAGCAGCACACCGTGAGCATCCTTAGTGTTCTCAAGGCCCATGTAGAAGGGATGCACTCCATAGCAGTTCATCTTGTACTGCAGAAGCAAAGGGAAAGTGAAGAACACTGGTCCTTTCCGTTGTTTACACTGACGTGTGCTTGTGCATCAGTTTGGTTATTCATGAGCATCTGTTGACATCCATGGATTTGACTATATTTGACTACAACACAGTTACACAAAGCTTGACTTCTGTGCCGTCAACATTGAACAGTAAAAATATAAAAAATATCCTGATAACTAAACATGATGCAAATTGACTTATTTAACACTGACGGAAACATTTGTTTAAATGGAGATGTGTCTAAATGTTAAACAAGCAGATGTAAACACATGATGCCTCCCACAACAAGCACAATGTTGTTTTGTTAGCCTTACATCACTTCAGGTAACTCAGTTCATCTGTAATGCTGCCTTGTAATGATAAGTGGTATAAATGCTGTGTCCACGTGTGCTGCAGCGTGACCCTTACACCAGGAGGCTGGTCCTTGGAGAACATTCCCCAGGTGTGATAGTTCATGTTGTGTTTGTACGTGGGATGCTCCGTCTCCCCAAAGCCGTAGACGTACTCGGATGGCAGTCGAGTAGACACTTGGATGAACATGTCTGAGAAGGTAAAACCTGGCAGCGAGGAGTCCCAGCTGAGAAGAATGACAGAGGATTAAATCAGTGAGAGAAGGGGAAAGGGAATTATTGTCAAAGGGAGTTATTCTCAATATGTTTGACACAAATAAGCATAATAAACTGTAGGAAGTGCGCACATCCCTTCAACTCGCTTCATACATTTCAATTAGTGAAATTTCAACTGACACTTCTAAAAAACACAGCAGGCTTAACTACAGAATACTGTCACCCTTACTTTCAAATATTCTTTGAAAAGACTCTCAGTTGCTTGACTGCCTCATGTGACATTGTCCCAACTACTGAACAAAATGAAACTTCCAAAGTGTCTCTGACTGGTTAAGTAGAAAAGGGGTTGAACCAGCACTGTTAGTTTATTCAGATACAAAGAAAAAAATTTTACTGCATCCACAATCTCACTCCTCCTTGGTTTTTACTAGAAACTATCTATATAAATTGGTCACAACTTACTGGCCAATCACTGCTGTAAGCTGATATAATTTACGAAGCCAAAGAAGAAGAGGAACCAACAAGAAACTTTGACATTAAAAGACAAATGTGAAAACCACAATACAAATAAACTACACAACACAGCAGCTTCACAAATACCCACATCTTGGTTCCTGTGCTTTTCCGTATGACCTGGATGCCAAAAGGTTTCCGGGTGATGACGACCTTGTAGAGTCTCCTGTTCTCATCAGTCTCAGGAGCCTCAGGAACCGACAGCGGTACTGGAACTTCATAGCGCTCCGTGGCCGGGTCCCAGATCTGGATGGAGAGGTGACGTTAGCGTCCGTGAGCGGTGAGTCAGAACCAAGGGTCCAGAGGAGCCTGTTACGATGAGAACACACCTTGAACTGCAGCATGTCGCCGCTGTGGTACCGGATCTCAACGCGGAGCTTGTCGATGTCCGGCGACGCGGGGCGACCGCTGCTCCTGTACTTCATGTTCCGAGTGATGTCGACCGTCATGCCTGCGTTGGTTTCCTGGGTGTCTGTGACGGAGTAGCCGTAGTCTGGGGGGTAGTAGCACCATGGAACGCCGTCAACGCTGCTCGGCTGGGAAAAGCAAGAAAGACAGCGAAGGTTCAGGGACTTTTACTGCACAGATGAGACGTGAGAACATTATGGAGGTCGAGCCTCACCATCCACAGGCAGCCTCTGTTCTTGCACGTAGCCTCATCTGGAACATCCTCTGGGTGGCAGTTGATGCGTTGATACTCTTCTCGTGCAACGTCCCACTGCACCACGTAGGTCTCTCCCAGGGTCAGAGAAAGGCCGTACAGGAACAGAACCTGTGCGTTTGATGCCATGCAGCCATGTGTGGTATTAATAAAGGCAGAGCTGCAGGTACTCACAGCACTCACCATGTTGTGTTGTGTGTTCACCTTTTTGTCTGCGTCATACTGTATGTTGGTGTTTGGCAGAGAGGTTGTGTTGTCTCCAGAAGCTCCAGCGCCAACATGCGTCACAGACACAGAGCGGGGAGGATGAGGCAACCCTAGGACAGTGATGTTCTCAAACACAATGTTGTGTGGGTCCCTGTAGCCAGCTTTGGTCACTTGCATTGTCAGTCGTCCCTATGAGGCAGAATGAATGAATTGAAAATGCTGAAGCAAGCAGCACAGGCCACGTGTCTCGCTGCTATTATGTTTACTGGTAAAGCAATTAGCTTATAAACTCCCCAAACTCATGTTCATCAGTCAAACAGCTGTGCTCATGGATTTCCTGTCGCACCCCACCAACACAGTGCAATGCTAATGCACTGCCATGCTTTAAACATGCAGGAACAGGGGCTGCTTGATCTAACAAACCCTCAGCTCCTAACATGGATCAGTCATGCTTGGTGCTCCGGACGGGGAAAGGGAGGCGTCTCTGGAGAATGTGAGTTCAGATCAGAGGGAATATGTTTGAAAGATGCTCAAAACTTACAAGGACTACGGAGAATGTGTAGTGGATGTGGTTCCCTGTTTCCACTGTTCCTGCAGGAGGAGAAAGATCAGATGTTGGTTGCAGGCGTCTGACACAGTCACACAGAAGCGTAATCGACCTTCACTTGTTAAAGTAAATGAGCTGATGGACAGCGTTTGAGCCACATTGACTCGTGCTTTGTGCTTTATGGGACACGAGCCTCGGCTCGACTCTCATGAAAGGACGCCTGCACATGCAGATGATCCTGTATCTGAGACAAACGCGGGAACAGATGAGCAAAGAAACAATACCTCGGGAATCTCCATCATCCCAGAAAAGCTCCCCAGCTGCCTGGCTGTTGTCATCGAGAGCGATGATCAGACCCATGGGGTGACGGCGGCTAAAGACACAGCCATAAACACACACGCACACACACGGCAGTTCAAACACCGTATGCACATGTAGATGCATTTTAAATAATGAAACCACTACTTAATGCACCAGAGAACTTGGAGCAGAAGAAAAAGAGTTTGATGAATGACTGAATGAATGTGTGTGTGTGTGTGTGTGTGTGTGTGTGTGTGTGTGTGTGTGTGTGTGTGTGTGTGTGTGTGTGTGTGTGTGTGTGTGTGTGTGTGTGTGTGCGTGTGTGTGTGTGTGTGCGTGTGTGTGTGTACCTGTAAGTGGTGGTGACGTCAGGTCTCTGAGTGGGGAGGATTGCGCCTCCTCTGATGTGTAACCCAAGCTTATCAGCTGGCAGGTACATGGTGACGGCCATTTTACGATCTGTCAGTTGTTCCATCTGTTTGTGACAGAGGGACAGAACCTACTGTATTAACCCACCTGTGTTGCATAAATGCCCTTAAAAAGGTGGGTCTCTCACCGTCTCGTAGTCGTACCACACAGCATCTGGCACATACGCCTTCACCGTGTCCACACCCTGAACGCAACAGCTAAACACTTAAACACTACAGTATATTACTCTTTGTGTTGTGCGTTGTGCTGAAGCAAGTCGACTGACCGGGTCCAGTACAGGTGTGATGAGCAGGTGTTTCCCCCACAGGAACTGACGGTCCACACCCCAGGTGGCGCGGTCTGCAAAGAACCTTTGGATCAACCAAAAACAGCATGAATGTTTTTGCCACGTTCCGGTGAGGTCGGTCACAGTATGATGCGTTGGCGACGCACTCGTGCATGACGGGGCGTACGACGGTCTCTCCTGTGGTGTGGGCTTTGTAGAAGAGCGTGTAGAGGTACGGCAGCAGCGTGTAGCGTATGGTCAGGTAATGTTTGGAGGTCCGCACCAGCAGCGACTCGGCGCCGTACGCAGCCGGATCCTGGGGCTGGAGGCAGAAGAGTGCGTTAGAAGGGTTAAAATGAAGGTCCGATTATTTAGAAGCAGGAAGTCTAATATTCACAGAGAGCAGCGGTACCTGGAAGCTCAAAGCGTTGTGGTTCCGGCTGAAGGGGTAGAACGCGCCCACCTGCATCCAGCGACGGCACAGCTCTTCGGTGGAGTTGTAAAAAAAGCCACAGATGTCAGCACCGATCTGAAGCAGAGACGGAGACGGACAGAACCCAGTGTAGGTCATCACATCGGCTGCAGGATTCTGCCTGTTCTGGGTGATGTCCGTTCAGCTCCATGCAGATGTACTGGATGTCGGTGAATGTGTGTTACTCACATAGGGAATCCCAAAGAGCCCAAACTCCAGCATGCCGGGAATGGCCCATTTGATGTCATTCCAGTTTGCAGCGTTGTCCCCCAGCCAGTGACCTGAATATTTGCCCACACCTGGAAAGGAGGAGCGGGTCAACATCAGGGTACGGTTCCCCCCAAACACACGCTGCAAAGCTCTGCAGAGAGAGAGAGAGAGAGAGAGAGGGAGAGATATTAGGATGAAAAGGACGGGGCAGAGAGAGGGATGGAAAAATATAATAATGATGTTATTTAGTTTGTTTGATTCTGATTTTGCAAACCTGGATTTCACTTGGTTTCATTTATGTTTGTTGTCAAAGCCCCCGTCACTGAGTGAATGTACTCACTTTTCACTAGCCAGGACCATAGAGTAGCCGTAGAGACTGTGCACATCGTAGTGGTTCCCCCAGGCTTGTTTGGCATCCATGCACAGAGTCATACTGAACAAGCGCTTATTCATGATATCTGGAGGGAGGAAGGATGAACAGACGGATGGAGGTGGGTTCAAACCAGGCTCAACCCAGTCACACACTCATTCTAGACATGGGCAGTCTGACAATAGTGTGTCTTACTTGGAGTGTATGGAGGGTAGTTGAGGTTGTTATTGACACAACCCTTATTTGATCCTTGCTTGAAGTTCGCCACCTCATTCATGTCCTGCAAATCACATCACATTCTTTAGTAATACACAATTCTAAAGTAGCGGCTTTGAAGTAAGACAGTGAATTGCGTGTGTTGCCTCTCACATTCTTAACAGCGTAATGTGAGTTTCAGCTTGTTTTGTGTTTTATGCATTTATAATGGACGTACAATCCACAGGGCGTCGTGTTGGACCTCCTTGGAGAATCGCTCGTACTCGTCGGTCCACCAGTCGATGCAGGCGTCTTTGGTGTAGTCTGGAAACACGGTGTCTCCTGGCCACACCTGGGAGGAGCACGATGGGGTGTTCACTGTGTTACGGGTTTAAACGGCCCCGCGCGTCGCCTGCAGCAGCTCACCTGTCCTATCAGAGGGGTCGTCCCATCCGATTCCGTCACCCACACCTTCTTCTCATTCCCGCGCTCGTAGGGTCCGTACGGAACATCCCCGATCAGTTTGGTGGTGGCTATGGCAGGATCCTAAGAACAAAGCAGCGCTGAATAAAGCTGCTGTCCAGGTTGATTACAGTGAAACTATATTGACCATCAGAGGAGTACAAGAGGCTTCGTACCAGGATGAGGATGTATTTCTGTCCTTTCCCGTGGAGGTAGTCGGCAAACTGAGGCAGCTCACTGAAATTGACTTTGTTGTAGGTGAAATCTTTCATCTGCTCCATGTAGTCTATGTCTGTGTACTGAACGTCCTGCATGGGAAGAAAAATGGGCTGTTTAGCGACATATACACAAATAGTATGAACGCTATTATGTGCTTGTTTCACAGTATTTAACTGATAACCATCAGTGCTTGTTGGACTCTGGGTGGACTGTGTCACGTGTGTCCCAATCTTTCAAAGACAGGGCGTATGAACAGTACCAGAGACTTTACAGCCACATCTTCAACCCATTACAGCCTGATATGAGTTATATTGCTGTGATAAACACAGACCATATACTGTATAAAGTTATACAAGGTAGATTCTTGAGCATTCATTTTGATAATTAGGGTCTAAGGGAGGGTCTTACGTATGGGAGCCCCACAGCTCGGTTCCTCTCCACTGTGTTCTTGACCTCATCCAAGCTGCCGTAGCCCCAGCGAGAGAGCTGGAAGCCCAGGGACCAGTAGGGAGGCATGACTGGTTTCCCTATGAGCTGGACAGTGTAGACCAACGCGTTGTCAAATCATTAACCAGCACAAAGCAACTCACGCTCAAGCTAGAAAAACACAATGAGGCCTCACCTCGAGGAACTCCTGCACCACCTGCTCTGGTGTGTCGCCAAATAAGATGTAGAAGTCGAGGACTCCTCCAATAGTCCTGTAGGTCACAGCTGGAGCAGGCTGGAGAGTCACCTCTGAAGAGATGACACAAAAGGCTGAGAATGCCTGCTGTGAAGCTAATGCTTCATGCTGAACCTCCCCAGGATCCATTAAAAAGCCACCGAATAACAAGGTACTGCTCAGATGGGTGTAACTCACCCAAAATGTCCTCTTAAACCTTTTTATGTCCTCACTGAAGGATGTTCTGCAACCATGTGTGTAATAACCACTATGGCGGCTTGTACGTCTTTGTGTGCTCACCCATGGCGTTGCTGTTCATCAGGAAGACTCCGAATGAGTTTCCTGTCTCGTTTTCCAGACAGAGGAAGAAGGGATAGTGTCCGTAGATGTTATTTGTTCCCTGTGACAAATGGAGGAGCATTTCATGTATCTGGGCCACACACATCTAAAGTAGACATAAGTAAAACCTCTAAGCTCCTCACCCCATTAGGCAAAGAATCCCTGGTGAAGATTGGCCATGTCTTCCAGTTCATGTCATGGAGAAACTGCCTGTGCACATGCTCACCCAGACCATAAACTTTGTTGGATGGTAGTCTTGCAGAGAGCTGTAGGTACTGGTCTGAGAACACCAGTGGAGCCATTCTAGTGTCGAACCTGAATGCACGATGCGAAGAGAGGGAGAGAGAGAGAGAGGGAAAGGTCATCACCGGGGAGTGAGAAGCCAGACTGATGTGAGAGCAGAGGTATGTGAAAAGAGATTTAGAACAGGTGAATGAGATGATGTGACAGACAGGGAAGTAAGAAGTGACCCTGTAAGAACGATTCATCCCATCAAGCTCACGATACACGGAACTGATCCGGCCTGATGATGAACCTGGAAGCGTGAACTTTGACAGAAAGACTCCTCATCTATCAGCAATGACAGTAACAGCTATTAGATGATTAAGTAGCTGCTTCTGATTAAAGGTCATGCACTGAGACACACACACACTGTTCACTCGTTCCACATTCATGCTCTGACATGCTGCTTTTACACACTAGACAAGAACAATTCGAGCCCATTTAACACAAACGCACAACTACTACTGGACTCACAGCACTTTCTTGTTCCCCTTCCTGTGAACCACGAGGCCAAAGGGTTTATGTGTGACCTCCAGTGTTTCGCTGATGGGGACGGTTGGGTTGTTCGTGAGGCTCTTGACGTGCTCATGGCGGACTTCAAACCTTTGGTTGTGGGGGTCATAGATCTAATAGGAAGGAAACAAACCACACACACAGACAGCGTGAGTGTAGCCCCCTCTCTAACCGTCACGTCTGGACTTGTGTGGACGCGTGGAACAGACTGTACCTTGAATCGGAGCCGATTGCTCGTCTGCATTTCTGCATGTAACGCCAGCTCTTGTACGTCGCCGCCAAATAAAGAGGGAGAGGCCAATCTTTTCAGCTGGGCTCTCAGTTCTGCAAAATTATGCAAAAAAAATACGACTTTAGAAGCTTAAGGTTTACAATAAAGATGACGTTCAAGCCAAATAATTTGCACATCATCAAACAGGACTTTACCAAAACGGTTCGGTTCCTCCTTCGATTCCACCACGTATCCCTGGTTGGCTGGGAAGAAACACCAGGGGACGTTGCTCTCAGTCAGAGGCGTCCAGCAGCATCCTCGCTGTTCACATTTTTGCTGTTGAAGTCAGATGGTTCATGTCATCGTTTTTTTATCCACATTGCAAATGAAGCTGTTTTAAAACCAAATCCACACCACACACAGTCTTCACACTGTGGGATGGAGCCGTACCTGTGAGGCGCCACCATCAGGGTAACAGTCGACCCGTTCAGCGTGGGGAATGTTTGGACACTGCGCAACAAACTTTTCTTCTTCTGTTGGTTCTGAGAAAACAAAAGATTTGCGCTGACATCAAATAGATACTCAAGCTGAACATGTATTGCTGAATCCTGACCATGCTCTTCTTATCCACCTACCACTTTTGAGGACCCCGGGTTCTCCCATGGCAAATAGAACAATAAGAGCCACGGTGGCCACCGTCATCAGTGTCAACATGGCCATGAGGCTCACCTCCAGCCCCGACAGCTGCTTTTTCCCCATCTAACACACAAATTGGCAACAAACAAAAGCTAACATCATTGTCATCATTATCATTATATATATATGTGTTTATTTATATCCACATATATATATATATATAGATATATATATATATATATATATATATAGATATAGAGTATAGAGAGAGATAGAGATAGATATATATAGATATATATATATAATATATATATAGATATATATATAGATATATATATATATATATACACACACACACACACACACACACACACACACACACACACACACACACACACACACACACACACACACACACACACACACACTCTATTCTCACCCTCCGCGGGTGGTCTCATCCACTTTCCAAGCTCGGGTCCTCTACCAGAGGCCAGGGAGCTTGAGGGTTCTGCGCAGTATCCTTGCTGTTCCTAGGACTGCACTTTTCTGGACTGAGATTTTGGATGTTTTTCCAGGGATCTGTTGTAGCCACTCCTCCAGTTTGGGGGTCACAGCCCCTAGTGCTCCGATCACCACAGGCACCACTGTGGCCTTCACCTTCCAAGCCTTCTCCAGTTCTTCTCTGAGCCCTTGGTATTTCTTTAGTTTCTCATGTTCCTTTTTCCTGCTGTTGCCATCGCTTGGTATTGCCACATCCACCACTACAGCTTTCCTCTGCTCTTTATCCACCACCACAATGTCTGGTTGGTTCGCCATTACCATTCTGTCAGTCTGGATCTGGAAGTCCCACAGGATCTTGGCTCGCTCGTTCTCTACCACCTTGGGAGGTGTTTCCCACTTTGA